>NC_045454.1:33390572-33392384 GCF_002776525.5 Piliocolobus tephrosceles | reverse complement strand
AAAAAAAAAAAAAAAAAAAAAAAAAAGAGAAAGCCAGAATTACAAAGGACTTAAGAGTTGGCATTGGGAAGCCCGGTGTGGTGGCTCACGCCTGTAATCCCAGCACTTTGGGAGGCTGAGGCGGGTGGATCACGAGGTCAGGCGATCAAGACCATCCTGGCTAACATGGTGAAACCTGGTCTCTACTAAAAATAAAAAACAAATAAAAAATAAAAATAAAAAAATTAGCCAAGCGTGGTGGCAGGGGCCTGTAGTCCCAGCTACTCGGGAGGCTGAGGCAGGAGAATGGCATGAACCCGGGATGTGAAGCTTGTAGTGAGCCGAGATTGCACCACTGCACTCCAGCCTGGGCAACAGAGCGAGACTCTATCTCAAAAAGAAAAAAAAAGTGGGCACTGGGACCCTTCTTCTTGCCAAAGGTGGGCACAATGTTGACAAAGTGCCGGTTGTACTGCATCTGCCGCTTAGCCTGGCTTGTCATCTTCTTTCTTCCTCCTCCCTCCTTCCCCCTTCCCCTCCTCCTCCCTCCTCCTCCTCCTCCACCACCTTAGGAGTCTGACCTCTCACTTTCCCAGCATGTGTTAGGGAACCATGGACTTTACCTCCAAGCATGCAGCTTGCTACTTGGCTAATCAGGGCCTCCACCCCACACTGGCCCATAGTGGCCTCATCCTCCAGGGGCATGCCTGCCAGGAGCATAACTTGATCTTCTGGGACAATGCCCTCCAGGGAGGCTACATGAGCCTTGATCTGGGCGACCGTCTCCTGGCCGGTCACTTCAAGGGTGTGTAGCTCCTGGGCACAGACAAAGAGCTGCATGTTGGTGACTGAACTGTGGTCCCATCTGCTGCTACCACAAGGATAGGAGTCGAGGAAGGAGCAAGTGCGCACACGTACAGACCGCAGGCTGCATGTCACATCACTCAATCACTTATGTCTTTAGAAGAGTGCACACTTGGCCGGGCGCGGTGGCTCAAGCCTGTAATCCCAGCACTTTGGGAGGCCGAGACGGGCGGATCACGAGGTCAGGAGATCGAGATCATCCTGGCTAACACGGTGAAACCCCGTCTCTACTAAAAATACAAAAAACTAGCCGGGCGAGGTGGCGGGCGCCTGTAGTCCCAGCTACTCCGGAGGCTGAGGCAGGAGAATGGCGTAAACCCGGGAGGCGGAGCTTGCAGTGAGCTGAGATCTGGCCACTGCACTCCAGCTCGGGCGACAGAGCAAGACTCCGTCTCAAAAAAAAAAAAAAAAAAAAAAAAAAAGAGTGCACACTTACACGTAGACAGATAGCTTAGAAGGTATATAAGCTCTGGAAGACTTCGTAATTTTGAGTTGGTCTGGTGATCATTTCCAGGCCTTCTCCCTGTAACAGGAGCAGAAATAAAGACTCTCTTCTTCCCCAGTTTATCTGTGTCTTGTTATTGGGCCATGAGAAATCGCAGCCCAACCCTCAGTTTGGTCTGGAACGAGATCTTTTAAATTATTAGGCTGAGGGCTGGGCACAGTGGCTCACACCTGTAATCTCAGCACTTTGGGAGGCTGAGACGGGCGGATCACAAGGTCAGGAGATCGAGACCATCCTGGCTAACAAGGCGAAACCCCGTCTCTACTAAAAACAAAAAAATTAGCCGGGCATGGTGGCGGGCGCCTGTAGTCCCAGCTACTCAGGAGGCTGAGGGAGGAGAATGGTGTGAACCCAGAAGGCGGAGCTTGCAGTGAGCTGAGGACGAGCCACTGCACTCCAGCCTGGGCGACAGAGCTGGACTCCGTCTCAAAAAAAAAAAAAAAAAAAAAAAAAAAAAAAAAAAA
>NC_045454.1:33352647-33390472 GCF_002776525.5 Piliocolobus tephrosceles | reverse complement strand
AAAAAAAAAAAAAAAAAAAAAAAAAAAAAAAAAATTATTAGGCTGAGACAGCATGAAAATGAGACAGTAATCACATCCTCCCCCCACTTTAAGTGATGCATTCACCTGTTAAAACTGCTTGCTACTGTCACAAGCAGCTGTAAATTAACCTACTAATGCTGCACCAGACACTATAACCCATGTCCTATAGCTTAACAATGGATAGCCAATTACTAATCAGTGTCTGTAAGCCAATGAGGATTCCTGCCAAACAACTTTATACCAGCCCCTCCCTGTACCTCATTTTGCCTTTAAAAACCTGCTTCTGGCCAGGTGTGGTGGCTCACACCTGCAATCCCAGCACTTTGGGAGGCTGAGGCGGGCAGATCACCTGAGGTCAGGAGTTTGAGACCAGCCTGGCCAACATGGTGAAACCCTGTCTTTATTAAAAATACAAAAATTACCCGGGTGTGGTGGCAGGCGCCTGTAATCCCAGCTACTTGGGAGGCTGAGGTGGGGGAATCGCTTGAACCCAGGAGGTGGAGGTTGCAGTGAGCCATGATTACACCACTACACTCCAGCCTGGATGACAGAGTAAGACTCTGTCTCAAACAAAAACAAAAACAAACAAACAAACCAGAAAACAACAACGACCCAAAAAACACACCTGCTTATAACAAAGGTGGAACGGAGTTCATATCCAACGTTACTCTGGTTTGAGTCTCCCAGGAAGTTGTTACTTTGGCTCAAGTAAACTTGTTAAATTATACTTGCGCCTCAGCCTCTTTCTTTTAGGTTGGCATTTCTTTTTTTTATTTTTTCTTTTTTGAGACCGAGTCTTGCTCTGTCGCCCAGACTGGAGTGCAGTGGCATGATCTCGGCTCACTGCAACCTCCGCCTCCTGGGTTCAAACAATTCTTCTGCCTTAGCCTCCTGAGTAGCTGGGATTATAGGCGTGTGCCACCATGCCCAGCTAACTTTTGTATTTTTAGTAGAGATGGGGTTTCACCATGTTGGTCATGCTGGTCTTGAACTCCAGACCTCAGCATCCACCTGCCTCGGTCTCCCAAAGTGCTGGGATTAGAGGCGTGAGCCATCGTGCTGCGCCTGGCCTTAGGTTGATATTTCTGTAAAAATACTGGGCCATTTTATATAAGGGCCTTGAGTTTCCATAAATTTTGGTACCAAGGGTCACACTGGAGCCAATTCCCCAGGGATACTGAAGAACTACATTAATTTTAAGTTTTAAACATGGAATCTTTCTTTTTTCTTTAGACAGGGTCTCCCTCTGTCATCCAGGCTGGAGTGCAGTGGAGCAATCTTGGCTCCCTGCAACCTCTGCCTCCTGGGCTCAAGCGATCGTCCTGCCTTAGCCCCTCAAACAGATGGGACTACAGGCGTGAGCCATGACACTTGGCTGATTTTTGTATTTGTGTGTGTGTGTGTGCATGTGTGTGTGTCTATATATATATATATATATATATATATATATATATATTTGTAACTGTCTCTGTCGGCCAGGATGGAGTACAGTGGTGCAATCTCGACTCACTGCAACCTCTGCCTCCGGGTTCAAACAATTCTTATGTCTCAGCTTCCTGAGTAGCTGGGACTATAGGTGTGCGCCACCACGCCCAGCTAATTTTTGTATTATTAGTGGAGGCAGGGTTTCAGCATGTGGGCCAGGCTAGTCTCAAACTCCTGACCTCAAGTAATCTACCCACTTCGGCCTCCCAAAGTGCTGGGATTACAGGTGTGAGCCACCTTGCCTGGCCAAGTTTTGTTTTTTTTTGTAGAGATAGGGTTTCACCATGTTGCTCAGGCTTGTCGCGAACTCCTAAACTCAAGCAATTTGTCCTCCTCGGCCTCCCAAAGTGCTGGGATTATAGGCGTGAGCCACCATGACTGGCCTAAAAGTGTAATCTTTAGGGATTTCTTCACAGGGATCTTGCCATTGACGAAAAGAGATAATTTCATGTATTCCTGTCCAATGTGGATGCCTTCTATTTTTTTTTTTTTTTAATTGTCTAATTGGTCTGCGAGGGCTGGCAGTATGTCGAACAGAAGGAATATCCTTTTTCTGGATCTTAGAGGAAAAGCTTTGTCTTTTACTGCTGAATATGGCATTAGCTGTGTTTTCAAATATGGCTTTTATTATGCTGGGTATTTTTCTTTCTTCTCTCTTTTTTTTTTGAGATGGAGTTTCTCTTTTTTTTTTTTTTTTTTTCCGAGACGGAGTCTCGCTCTGTCACCCAGGCTGGAGTGCCGTGGCTGGATCTCAGCTCACTGCAAGCTCCACCTCCCGGGTTCATGCCATTCTCCTGCCTCAGCCTCCCGAGTAGCTGGGACTACAGGCGCCCGCCACCTTGCCCGGCTAGTTTTTTGTATTTTTTTAGTAGAGACGGGGTTTCACCATGTTAGCCAGGATAGTCTCGATCTCCTGACCTTGCGATCCGCCCGTCTCGGCCTCCCAAAGTGCTGGGATTACAGGCTTGAGCCACCGCGCCCGGCGAGATGGAGTTTCTCTTTGTTGCCCAGGCTGGAATGCAATGGCGTGATCTCAGCTCACGGCAACTTCTGCCTCCCAGGTTCAAGTGATTCTCCTTCCTCAGCCTCCCAAGTAGCTGGGATTACAGGCATGCGCCACCACACCTGGCTAATTTTGTATTTTTAGTGGAGATGGGGTTTCTCCATGTTGGTCAGGCTGGTCTCGAACTCCTGACCTCAGGTGATCTGCCCGCCTTGGCCTCCCAAAGTGCTGGGATTACAGGCGTGAGCCACCACGCCCGGCCTGGGTATTTTTCTTCTATTCCTACTTTGTTAAGTTGTTCTTTTTTTAAATCAAGAAAGGGGTGTTGAATTTTGTCAGATGCTTTTAGTATATATTCAATTTCCAAATGGCTCAAATTATGGACTTTTGTTTCAGGTTTTGTTGTTGGAATAAAGAAAACAACAAAAATCTATTTTCCTTCCTTCACTGTTTTTTTTTTTTTTTTTTTTTTTTGAGACGGAGTTTCGCTCTTGTTGCCCAGGCTGGAGTGCAATGGTGCGATCTTGGCTCACTGCAACCTCTGCCTCCCAGGTTCAAGCACTTCTGGCTCAGCCTCCCTAGTAGCTGGGATTATAGGCACTTGCCACCAGGCCCAGCTAATTATTTTTTGTATTTTTAGTAGAGACGTTGTTTCGGTATGTTGGCCAGGCTGATCTCGAACTCCTGACCTCAGACGATCCACCTGCCTCAGCCTCCCAAAGTGCTGGGATTACAGGCGTGTGCCACCGCGCCCAGTTCTCCTTCACTGTTTTGTTTTCTGCTCACTGGAAATACTTTGGGGAGGGGAGGGCCCTCTCTACTACAGCATGTGTACTTTTTTTCCTCCAGAGATCTTCAAATAACTACTATCAATTAGGGGCCTCCTGCATGGTGAGAGATGCTTTGTGTGGTTTAAGGACACAGGGCTTTATTTAGGTCTGAACTAACATCTTTGCTGAGCTACAAGGATGCCATGAGGGTTATTTCTGACAACCTTGGAGATCTGGGTCTTTGTTGCATTAGAGGCATGAGCAGCAGCAGCAATAGCAGAGGTATTTAAGGTTCCCGGAGAGCGTGGACCTCAAGACACCATCTAATAGCAGCTTCCCAGTTCCCACTCTTTTTGTTCTGTTTTTCTGAGGACTACTTTTTCGGGAATGACTACCTGATGGGTCCACAACTTGCACAGAAAAAAAAAAAAATCTTCCCACCAGCCTGCACCCTAGATGAAGGCCAATACCCAGCATTAGTCACAGCTTCATTCTAAAATACACAGTCACAGCTAGGCCAGGTGCAGTGGCTCATACCTATAATCCCAGAATTCTGGGAGGCCGAGGCGGATGGATCACTTAAGGTCAGAAGTTCGAGACCAGCCTGGCCAAATGATGAAACTCCATCTCTACTAAAAATACGAAAATTAGCCGGGTGTGGTGGCACACTCCGGTAATCCCTGATATTTGGAAGTCTGAGGCAGGAGAACTGCTTGAACCTGGGAGGCAGAGGCTGCAGTGAGCAAGATCACACCACTGTACTCCAGCCTGGGTAACACAGCGAGACTCTGTCTAAAAAACACAAACTAAAACAAAACCAAAAAAACCACAGCTAGGTCCCAGTCAAAACATATGACCCAGGACTGTGTAAGAGGGGCTGCAAGGCCGGGCGCGGTGGCTCAAGCCTGTAATCCCAGCACTTTGGGAGGCCGAGACGGGCGGATCACGAGGTCAGGAGATCGAGACCATCCTGGCTAACACGGTGAAACCCCGTCTCTACTAAAAATACACACACACACAAAAACTAGCGGGGCGAGGTGGCGGACGCCTGTAGTCCCAGCTACTCTGGAGGCTGAGGCAGGAGAATGGCGTAAACCCGGGAGGTGGAGCTTGCAGTGAGCTGAGATCCGGCCACTGCACTCTAGCCCGGGCGACAGAGCAAGACTCCGTCTCAAAAAAAAAAAGAAAAAAAAAAAAAAAAGAGGGGCTGCAATTGGCCGGGCGTGGTGGCTCACGCCTGTAAGACCAGCAATTTAGGAGGCTGAGGCGGGCAGATCACCTGAGGTTGGGAGTTCGAGATCAGCCAGACCAACATGGAGAAAACCCATCTCTATAAAAATACAAAAAATCAGCCAGGCGTGGTGGCACATGCCTGTAATTCCAGCTACTCGAGAGGCTGAGGCAGGAGAATCACTTGAACCTGGGAGGCAGAGGTTGCAGTGAGCCGAGATTGTGCCACTGCATTCCAGCCTGGGCAATAAAAACGAAACTCCGTATAACAACAACAAAAATTGGGGCTGCAATCCCATACTTCTGCTCCTTAATGTAAAGGAATTATGCAAACTGCTGACTTAGCTCAGCTGAATCTGGAACTGAGGCCGGCTAGGCCTCAGCAGTGCAACACAGGGCAGCAAGCAGCAGCTTAAAGTACACGCTGGCTGCTGGGCAGCAGAGCAGGTTAGCAACCCAGAGGAGAGAACAGACCCGTGGCGTGGTGACCAGCATCTAGACATCTTGTTCATGGTGCCAACTGCCAGTGTCGCCTGAAAACGTGTGGTTCTGACCTGCATGGCTATGTGGCAGACACATAGTGAGTATAAAAAGGCTTATTACATAATTGAGATCTCAGGGCAGGGCTCACAAGCAGGTGTGAAATGGCTTTACAGCAAGGAAGACTGCATTAATTCCTATTGTGAATGGGGATGCAGGAATCCTCAAATAAATACCAGGAAACCATAGGAAGCAACATATTAAAAGCATTACATAACCACAAGTGAGATTTATTCTTGGAACATAAAAATGGTTCAAAATATGAAAACTGATAATTGTCATATATCACATTAGCAAAATGATGGAAAATGACAATCATCTCAATTGATGCCATATATGAAAAACCCACATCATTTTGATGGTGAAAAACTGGATCAGGAAAAAGAGGATGTATGCTCTAAGAGGTTTTTGTTTTTGTTTTTGTTTTTTTTCTGAGACAGAGTTGTCACTCTGTTGTCCAGGCTGCAGTGTAGTGGCACCATCTCGGCTCACTGCAGCCTCCACTTCCCAGAGGTTCAAGTGATTCTCCCGTCTCAGCCTCCCGAGTAGCTGGGACTATAGGCAGATGCCACCACACCCAGCTAAATTTTGTATTTTTAGTAGAGACGGGGTTTCACCATGTTGGTCAGGCTGGTCTCAAACTCCTGGACTCAAGTGATCCGCCCACTTGGCTGCGCAAAGTGCTGAGATTACAGGCGTGAGCTACTGTGCCCGGCCCTAACTAGTTTTACTCAGTGTGTTAAAGGAGATGCTGTCAGGGAAATCAGGCAAGAAAATGAAATGAAAGCATTCTAGATTTAAAAATATACACACACAGCCCCCACAGCCTCCCAGACCAATATACAAGAGACATAACCATTTCACTGTACACACAGGTGGACACACCCAGACACAAACACATAATCTCACAAACTCACAGATATAATGGCCCAGAGATACTAACAGATGCTTGCAGAGACACACAGACCCCAGGCCCGCCCCCTCTACTCCAGGTTTCTCTCCTTCCTGAGGAATAACCACTGTGATCTGTATAGTTTTGCTTATTTTCTTGTTTCTTCTCTTCTAGAATGTCAGGTTGGAGGAGACAGGGATATTAGTATAGCTTTGTTTATTACATCAATTATAGAACCTGTTGTATCAAGGAGATTAATACTTATTGAATTGACCAGGCGCGGTGGCTCACACCTGTAATCCCAGCACTTTGGGAGGCGGAGGTGGGCGGATCATCTCAGGTCAGGAGTTTGAGACCAGCCTGGCCAACATGGTGAAACCCCATCTCTACTAAAAATATAAAAATTAGCTGGGTGTGGTGGTGCACGCCTGTAATCCCAGCTACTCCAGAGACTGAGGCAGGAGAATTGCTTGAACCCCGGAGGCGGAGGTTGCAGTAAGCCAAGACTGCACCATTGCACTCCAGCCTGGGCAACAAGAGCGAAACTCTGTCTCAAAAAACAAAACAAAGAAGCACTTATTGAATTGTAAGACAGGTTTTATACAAACCTCACCATAAGTTCACATACACTTAATCTTCAAAGAGTGAATTGTTCTCACCTACATCCCATGTGGCAGAAAGGTGCCTTCCAGCCCCCAAGCCTCTCACAAAAAGTAGCTCTTTAGTCCATCCTGATGGGGAAGACATTTTATACTACTTGAGCATAAAGACTCTAAAAAGTGCTTTTCTGTAAAAGTAGAAAATGGGAGTTCAAGGATGCAAAAGGGCTGGAAGTGGATTGATGCTGCTGCTTCAGTCCTTCAATTGTTATAAATTGTAGATGATTCCAGAAACATCCCTCATGACTTGACCCTGTGTCCGTTTGCTTTTCCACTGAGAGCACAGTGAGGGCAGCAAAGGTGTGGATCTCATGGCTCAGGCGCACGCCCTCCTCTGAGCTCTTCCTGGTAGCCCTCACCTCCACTAAGGGCACATCTGCCAGCAGACTTCGCTCCAGATGGCCCCACGGGACCCCACCATGCTCAAGCCTTGCAAGGCTGCCCCCTGACCCACATCTGCTGTTGGGGTAGGATGGAGGCCTACAAAACTCAGACTAAACATCTTGAAGTGACAGAAATATCACTTCTGGTATCCAGGGAAAGACAGGACATTGTTGTGAGGTTGGATGGTAAGTTGGTTTCCCTCATTCCTGCCACATCCCTGGCAGGACACTCTGACTTGCTATCCAGGTAACAGTGGGCACTGCCTCCACCAAAGGGAGGGCCTGACACCCACCATGGCTGCACAGCTCAGCAAAGAAGGAACTCTTTGATGCTGTCAGGACACAGTTTCTTGCGAGTTCAGTACACTCTGCATTCTGGGAGTGACATGAGGCAAGTGGGCTCCATGGCCAGTGGCACCTCTCTGACATGGCGGCTTCCCATATACCACAAGGCTGGAGTTCTGCAGGGTGGGTTCTGTTCCACAAAGCAGTAAGTGCTGGCCTTGGAGGCAAGGCTATGAAACCAGCCCTGCAGCAGCACACGTGACATGCACAGAGGAGAGAAGACCTCGTCATTGTCACTGCCCGAGCCAGGTGGAATGTGCCAGAAAATCTGGGGTGGGCAAGTTAGGGAAGGTAAGAAGTTTGATTGTGTCCTGCAGTCTATGGCCATACCACCCTGAACGTGCCTGATCTTGTCCGACTGTGTCCTGTAGCTGGGACATGGTAGGGCTACGTCTCTGTGATGCCATTGTTCGTTTTGAGGCTTCTGTGGTGGTTGGTGCAGAGCTGGTGGTTATGGGACAGTGGATCTTGTATGGTCAAGGGGCATGTGTCCCATGACACACATTCTGCCACGGCTTCTTCCACCCTGTCACTTTAGAGCTACCTGGGTTGTCACAGAGAAACGTTCTAGTGTGAACTTTTATTTATTTATTGAGGCAGAGTCTCTGTCACCCAGGCTGGAGTGCAGTGGTGTGATCTTGGCTCACTGCAACCTCTGCCTCCCAAGTTCAAGCGATTCTTCTGCCTCAGCCTCCTTAGTAGCTGGGATAACAGGCACGTGCCATCACGCCTGGCTAATTTTTTGTATTTAGTAGAGACGGGGTTTCACCACGTTAGCCAGGATGGTCTCAATCTCCTGACCTCGCGATCTGCCTGCCTTGAACTTCCAAAGTGCTGGGATTACAGGTGTGAGCCACCATGCCCGGCCTTAGTGTGAACTTTTAAACACATTTACCAGCAAGAATCTATAGTGTGGGTTTGGATGGGAAATGGACCTGGACGGGACCTCCTGACGGCCTTGGAATAACATGATGCTGACAACCATGAATTAGGGTGTCCACAGGCAGATCCCATTGGAGAACTGTGGGATGCACCTTTGTTTTCAGAACCACAGCATCCCCAAAGATCTGAACCAAGGACATTGATGAAAAGTTAAAGGCAGATTGTGGGAGCCCTCTCAATTCTGTGCAGTCACATATGTGAGCTAAGGGCTGGGAGTGTTTCTTAACTTCAGAATGGGTTCCAAGAAAGGCCTGTTGGGACCCAAGTCCTCCCTCCTCAGTCCTTCAATTCGTCCTAAGGTGGTGGAAAAGGTTGCATATGTAATTGAAGACATTTCCATATTGCTTACATTCAAGAAGCTGCTCTTAAATGTGTGCATGGTTTCATGGTCTCAAAATGAACTAGGATGCGTAAGAAACTCTTAGCAATGACAGAAAAGAAGTTAAATGAATATGAAACTGAAGAGTTTAGCTTCCACGGATATTTAAAAACCAGTCAACCTGAAATGAATATTCAGATTAAAAAGATAAAACATAAGATTGATAATCTTACAGCAGAACTGGAAGGTGCATCTTCAAAATGTCTATATCTGGCTGAAAACAATCAAGTTCTTCAACAGGAATTATTATCTACAAAAATGATACATCAGAAATGTAAAGAATTTGAGAAGAATAAAAAGGTGTTAGAACAAGAAGTGAGAGGAGTTAGCTAGCTTGCCTTAGGTAAACAGCAAGGGAAGGGTTTTTGGAGAGCCCCTGACCCACTGGTTAGTGCCTTCTTCCCACATATCACAAGTTCTCTGATTGGATTAAAAAATAATAATAATTAGCACAGGGAGTTGTGCCTAGAGATACGCCCACAGCTGCACAGATAGAACTTTTAGCCCACTCAGATGAGCAAACTTGCACAAACCTTTAGCTCACTTAAAGAAAGGAACAAGGCCCAACATACAAATGCCTTCATCCTTTGTATAACTAGTGGGCTTCCAGGAAATAGCCTCTACTCCTTTTATGGGCATATACCTGGTGGGCTCTGGTGGGTTCTGGTGGGCACTTTCTTTTTTTAGACATTCTTTAGCCTCTATGAATCATCACTTCAGCCTCTGATTGATCCCAGGCCAAGGTCCTGGGCCAGGCTGAATCATGCTTTGCCAAGACAGCCTTCAGACTAGTCAGCACATTTCTTCCCCTTTCCAGTCTATAAAAATCCCAGACCCAGCCTCACAGTGGGCAATCCATTTGGGCTCCACTCTCTGCTGTGGAGAGCTTTCTTTCTTTGCTTATTAAACTTTTGCTCCAATCTCACCCTTGTGTCTGCATTCCTTAATATCCTTGGAAGTAAGACAAAGAACTCCACATACTACCTCAGAAAACAAAAAACTGCTATACTGTGGTGCATTAGCAAGACTGTAACAGAAGTAGTAAATCTGAAAAGTCATATGGAAATGAACATGATATAGAATATGTAGAGAAGTTTAAATGGGAGATTGAAGAAAGAGCAAGACAAGAGAGACAAAAATTGGAAGTCCATCTACAGAACGAATGAGATATTAGCAGCAGTCTGCACCAAGCTTCTACAAAGTGGGTCAAATGTTTACTCTCCATTTTTACAAGGCCAGTCCAAGAGTTATCTTGTGTTGAAAATCTTAATAGTGTAGGTCTTAACAGAGGACATATTATGAGAGAAAACTTAAGGATCCCTACCTCACACCCAGGGACTTCAAATAGCAGCATGGACTACTCAACCAAGACTCAGCCAGATTGGATAGAAAAAAATAACTACAGAAGTAAAAAATGCTGTTGCTGAATTGGAAATTAGCTCTCATATGATTTCTTCTGTAGAATCCACTGAAGAATGAGTCACATCTAAATCAATATGTCCTTTGGAAAGCATAATGAGAATATGTTCCAATTTTAAAGAAAAATAAAATAATTTATAAGATCATAAAATTTTATTACTGGGCTGTTTACGTGATACTTTCTTTCTCATTGAATATAACCTGACAATCTTTATTAAATGAAAATATTTTTATATCATCAACAACAAAAGAACTAGGATGAAGAATTTCCCACATTCTTAATACATGTAGGGTTTCTCTCCAGTATACATTCTCATGTGTGCTCAAAAGGCTGTGTGAAGGCTTTCCCAAATTTCTTACATTTATAGACTTTTACCCTACTCTGAGTCTTTTCATATATTCACACTCCAGAGGACAGTTGAAGATTTTCCCACTTTTTTTTTCTTCAGACAGTGTCTCATTCTGTTGCCCAGGCTGGGGTGCAGTGGCGTGATCTCAGCTCCCTGCAACCTCTGCCTCCATGTTCAAGCAATTTCTCCTGCCTTAGCCTCCTGAGCAGCTGGGATTAGAGGTATGCGCTACCATGCCTGGCTAATTTTTTTGTAATTTTTAGTAGACATGGGGTTTCGCCATGTTGATCAAGCTGGTCTCAAACTTCTGACCTCAAATAATCTGCCTGCCTTGGCCTCCCAAAGTGCTGGGACTACAGGCATGAGCCACCAAGCTTGGCTTTTTAAAAAAAAAAAAAAACCATATTTCACTGCAGCAGGAGTCCTGTCTTTGAAATGAATTAGGTCAACTGAAGGATTAATCACAATGTTTACATTCATATGGTTTCTCACCAGTGGGAATTCTTTCATGTGTTCAAAAGAAACTGGAACAATCCAGGGTTTTAAAACAATGTTTGTATTCACACAGCTTTTGTCCAGTATGAACTCTTTCGTGTATTCAGAAGGAGCTGGAAAAACTGAAGGCTTCAGAATGTTGCTTATATTCTTAGGCTTTCTCTCCCATATGAGTCCTTTCATGCAGTCGAAAGTGACTGGAAGAAATGAAGGCTTTTCCACATTGTTTGCATTCATAAGGTTTCTCTCCAGTGTGAGACCTTTCATGAATTCGAACAGAACTTGAAAATCTGAAGGCTTTACCACATTGTTTACATCGATAGGGTTTCTCTCCTGTGTGAGTTCTCTCATGCATTCGAAATTTACTGGAAGAAATGAAGGCTTTTCCACATTGTTTACACTGATACGGTTTCTCTCCAGTGTGAGTCCTTTCATGCAATCGAATTTGACTGGAACGAAGGAAGGCCTTACCACACCGCTTACATTCAAACGGTTTATTCCCAGTGTGAATTTTTTCATGTTCTCGAAGGGAACTTGAAAAACTGAAGGCTTTCCCACAGAGTTTACATTCATAGGGTTTCTCTCCAGTGTGTGTCCTTTCATGCAGTCGAAAGGAACTGGAACGAATGAAAACTTTTCCACACTGTTTACATTCATAGGGTTTCTCTCCAGTGTGCGACCTTTCATGAATTCGAAAATAACTTGAACACCTGAAGGCTTTCCCACACTGTTTACATTCATAGGGTTTCTCTGCACTGTGAGTCCTTTCATGTCTTTGAAAGGAACTTGAAAAACGGAAGGCTTTCCCACATTGTTTACATTCATAGGGTTTCTCTCCAGTGTGAGTTGTTTCGTGTTCTCGAAGGGAGCT
This sequence comes from Piliocolobus tephrosceles, assembly GCF_002776525.5. Lineage (NCBI taxonomy): Eukaryota > Metazoa > Chordata > Mammalia > Primates > Cercopithecidae > Piliocolobus > Piliocolobus tephrosceles. Next base: position 33,378,688 of record NC_045454.1, on the reverse strand, counting down.
TGAAAAACTGAAGGTTTTATGACACTGTTTACATTCATAGGGTTTCTCTCCAGTATGAGTTCTTTCATGCATTCGAAGAGAAATGGACCAACTGAATGATTTGCCACACCGTTTACATTCATATGGTTTTTCTCCAATATGAGTTCTTTCATGCACTCGACAGGAATTAGAAGAGTTGAAGGCTTTCCCACATTCTTTACATTTATAAGGTCGAGCCCCTGTGTGTGTTATTACATGTGCTTGAAAGCTTGCAGAATAAAAGAAGGCTTTTCCACATTCTTTACATTCATAGGGTTTCTCTCCACTGTGAGTCCTTTTATGCCTTCGAAAAGAACTGAGAAAACTGAAAGCTTTGCCACATTCTTTACACTTGTAGGGTTTTTCTCCAGTGTGGGTTCTTTCATGAGTTCGAAAGTATGTAGGACAACTGAAGGCCTTACCACATTGCTTACATTCATAGGGTTTCTCTCCAGTGTGAGTCCTTTCATGTCTTTGAAAAGATTGGTAACATATAAAGGCTTTCCCACACTGTTTACATTCATAGGGTTTCTTTCCAGTGTGAGCATGTTTTTGAAAAGACTGGTAATATATAAAGGTTTTTCCACATTGCTTACATTCATAGGGTTTCTCTCCAGCATGAATCCTTTCATGTCTTTGAAAAGGCTGGTAATATATAAAGGCTTTCCCACACTGTTTACATTCATAGGGCTTCCCTCCAGTGTGAGTTCTTTCATGTTTGCGAACGCAGTGGCGATAACTGAAGGTTTTCCCAACCGCTTTACGTTTACATGGTTGCTTTTCATATTCCTGATTCTCATTTGGTTTCTGTCCAGTGTGAGATCTCATGTGCCTATTAAGGGATGAATGATGCATGAAGTCTTTTCCACAAAAGCTGCATTCGTGTGGTTTTGCTCCAGTAAAAGTTTCCTTGTTGATATTAACATTTGGCATCTGGCTTGTGGTTTCTCCACATTTGCTACCTTTTCTACTTTCACAGAGTCTCTCAACCATATGACCTCTGTAAAAAATGAGCAGTACATTATTAGTGGCTTTTTAATTATTTTGTATTTATTAGTAGGTATGAGAATTACATTTTAACCATTTTCGAAGAAAGTGTAGGATATCTGCCCTGTCTGAATTGTTTGAACGTTAATATATTCAATGCTCTGGAAGAAGACTCAACCGTAGTTATGATCAAAACAGTCAATTTTTTTGTTTGTTTTGTTTAAATAAGAGATGGAGTCTCATTCTCTCACACAGGCTGGAGTGCAGTGGCACGATCACAGCTCACTGAAGCCTTGAATTCCTGGGCTCAACCAATCCTCCCATCTCAGCCTCCTGAGCAGCTGGGACTATAGATGTGCTATAGATGCGTGCCAGCATGCCTGGCTAATGCTTTTTTTTTTTTTTTTTTTTTGAGACAGAGTCTTGTTCTGTCACTCAGGCTGAAGTGCAGTGGTGTGATCTAGGCTCACTGCAGCCTCTGCCTCCTGGGTTCCAGTGATTTTCCTGCCTCGGCCTCCTGAGTAGCTGGGATTATAGGAGCACACTACCACGGCTGGCTAATTTTTGTATTTTTAGTGGAGATGGGGTTTTGCCATGTTGGCCAGGCTGGTCTTGAACTCCTGACCTCAGGTAATCCGCCCACCTTGGCCTCCCAAAGTGCTAGGATTACAGGTATGAGCCACCGTGCCAGGCCTTTTTAGATGGAGTCTCGCTCTGTCGCCCAGGCTGGAGTGCAGTGGCGTGATCTCGGCTCACTGCAACCTTCGCCTTCCAGGTTCATGCCATTCTCCTCTGAGCCTCCTGAGTAGCTGGGACTACAGGCGCCTGCCACCATGCCCGGCTAATTTTGTTTTTGTATTTTTAGTAGAGATGGGGTTTCACTATGTTAGTCAGGATGGTCTCAATCTCCTGACCTCATAATCCGCCCCCTCAGCCTCCCAAAGTGCTGGGAATACAGGTGTGAGCCACCACGCCTAGCCGTTTTTTTTTTTTTCAGATGAGGTCTTGTTATGTTACCCAGGCTGGTCTTGAATTCCTGGACTCAAGTGATCCTCCTACTTCAGCCTCTCAAACCGCTGGGATTACCTGCACAAACTACTGTGCCTGACCAAAAGAATCATATTTATAGAAGGATTTTCTGAATGCTATTTCAACGTGATTTATTTTTCACATCCTGAATATCTATGATGTTTTTAAGAAAACATTTTCAGTGAAAGTTTTCTAGGAATAACTAAATTTGAAGCTGTGCTTAATTGTTTTGCCTGCTTTCTTCTGAAATTCCCCCATGGGCCGCTATTCTTCTGTGGATGCAACTCACCTTCGATTTCTCCCCTGGTTTCTGTGGTCATCTTCAATGTCCTGGTCTTCCCACTTTTTTCCTAAAATGCACACCCAGAAACACCATTATAAATTATTACAAATTACAGAAAATCATTACAGTCTAGTTTCATGATTAGCTGTGACTCTGTCTGATTCAATCACTGAAAGATTCCCTTTCCACATTTCAAATCTTGGAACACAGCTGTCAAGCAAGAAACACTTGTTCTGTGTTATATATTTAACTGAGGAGAGAAATGTTGATATCCTTACCTAGACAGACCAGGTTTTTGAAGGTCTCCTGCATCACATCTTCATAGAGCTTTTTCTGTGAAGAATCCAGCAAAGCCCACTCCTCCAGGGTGAAGTTCACAGCCACATCCTCAAAGGAGACTGAGTTCTGAAACATTCCACATATGTTTACAGGAGGATGGGTAAGACTGGTGGTACTGGGGATCTATACTCGATTTATAAGAAGTTCCCATACAATTCTGTGTTCTCCAAACATTTGGTGTGTGACTCGGCTATGAGAACTACAACTGTCCACACTGACTTCCTCATAACATTCATGCGATCATGAACACACAGAAATTACTTCTATTTTTTTCTTTTTTCTTTTTCTTTTTTTGAAACAGAGTCTTGCTTTATTGCCCAGGCTGGAGTTCAGTGGTCTGATCTTGGCTCACTGCAACCTCTGCCTCTGGAGGTCAAATGATTCTTGTGCCTCAGCCTCCTGAGTAACTGGGACTACAGGTGTGTGCCACCACACCCAGCTAATTTTTTGTATTTTTAGTAGAGACGGGGTTTTGCCATGTTGGCCAGGCTGGTCTCGAACTCCTGAGCGCAGGCAATTTGCCCCACCCCCAGGCCTCCCAAAGTGCTAGGATTACAGGCGTGAGCCACTGTGCCTGATCAATTACTTCTATATTTTTACTGTGATCATTTGGAACTTTATTGTTCTCTAAAGGTGGACTCAAGCTCACATTGGAAAAGTAAGAGAAATGCTATACAAATGAAACAAATTTTAAGACCTCTAATCCCTTGTGACAAAAACTCATTTCCTACCTTATTAAGCATCTTATCACTTAGCATTTCATTAAACATGGAATCAATCTGGATAAGGTTTTAATAAATAAATACACCTTCAAGAACAGTACGCTTTTCTTTTATTCCCTTCAACAAACGAGAGGCCAGGAGGCCTGGGGAAAGCTAAATTGTCACAAGGAGCTGCTGGCCAAGTCCTGAAGGACTCTGGGCCACTACTGCAGTGGGATTATTAAGGAATAGAGAGATTCACATGTTGAGGAGGAATTATTTAATTACTTAGGTGCACTGACCCAGTTGGATTAACATCTAAAGGACTGAGCCTTGAACAAAGAGTCAAGCTACCTTTTCAGTATTTCGTGGGGCAGGGGGAGATTTGTGCAGGGGGACAGAAGTGAGAAACAAGGACAGTTATTCAATTAAGACATGCATTACATTATTTCTTACTTTTAAAGGAACAATATGTTTTACGACTTGAGATTATCTGTTTAGTGACCTTGCAGCTGCACAGCTAGAGAAACAGAGTCTTCACAATGCCTGGGAAAGGAAGAGATAAGGCTCACTAGCCACAGAAAAACAGGCAGTCAATTTTTAAAGGACTTCAGCTCTTTCTCTTCCTCAGGGGGAACTGGTTTTTCTTACATACAACTGAGTTTTTGCTTACACATCTTTAAAATTTCTTTTAATTCCTGTTCCACTATGAGTACTCAAATCCAGCTGGTTGAATGAAAATATTCCTTTGCAGAAGTATTAATTTCAACTTGTTTGTGTAATATTTATCACAGGCTCAGTTCTTCCTTTTGTCTCTCTCATATTTCATGGATCTAGGAGGTTACTGGGAAGTTAGAGCTCAGGCCTGAGGAGGAACGTATGGCAACTTAGACCTCTACAAAATCCCTACACCAGGAGGTTTATTACATGTATACTTGAGACCTTGGGAACAGCGGTTAGGCTGGCTTGGGGTTTTCACTGAGGTTAGGGAGTGGGCTAGTGTGGGAGTTCATGCATATAGGCAGGGGCTAATGTGGATTGGATGTCTCACCAGCACCAAATGAGGGTGACCCAGGCTTTCTTCCTATCATATCTGGATGTGGGGTATATAGTGGAAAAGGAGGAATGAGATTTTATTTTATTTCATTTTTTTTTGAGACCGAGTTTCGCTGTTGCCCAGGTTGGAGTGCTGTAGCGTGATCTCGGCTCACTGCAACCTTCGCCTCCTGGGTTCAAGTGATTCTTGTGCCTCAGCCTCCTGAGTAGCTGGGATTACAGGTGTGTACCACCACACCCGTCTAATTTTTGTGTTTTTAGTAGAGACAGGGTTTCACAATGTTGGCCAGGTTGGTCTTGAACTCCTAGGCTCAAGCGATCTGCCTGCCTCTGCTTCCCAAAGTGCTGGGATTACAGGCATGAGCCCCCATGCCTGGCAAGAATGAGATTTTAAAGCGATCATCCATCAAACATCACAAAAAAATGAAGTCAGAGACTTCCAATTTCTGGTCTTACAAGTAAGGAACGTAGAAATTGTCATTCCCAGCCGCGCAAGTAAAAAATAAACATCAGGCCGGGCGCGGTGGCTCAAGCCTGTAATCCCAGCACTTTGGGAGGCCGAGATGGGTGGGTCACGAGGTCAGGAGATGGAGACCATCCTGGCTAACACTGTGAAACCCCGTGTCTACTAAAAAAATACAAAAAAGCTAGCCGGGCGAGGTGGCGGGCGCCTGTAGTCCCAGCTACTCAGGAGGCTGAGGCAGGAGAATGGCGTAAACCCGGGAGGCGGAGCTTGCAGTGAGCTGAGATCCGGCCACTGCACTCCAGCCCGGGCGACAGAGCGAGACTCCGTCTCAAAAAAATAAATAAATAAATAAACATCAAATCAATTACTCTTCTTAGATCCATTAAAGAATTGAGGGTCATAAGGCAAAGTTTTCTCTCTAAAATTTGAGAGACAAATAGGAAAAGTAACAATTTTATAATATTCCCAGAACATCAAGTTCTTCTTAAGAAGGCCTGTTCTCAAAAAAATCCATTTCAACAAAAGCCTAACCTACTAGGATTTTGCCAAAGCCTATGTAACCTAGGGGCAGGGACACAGAAGCATGTGTGAAGGTGAACCATTTTTTGTCTTCCCAACACCAATACAAGGTGTCTTTTCCAACACCATTCTCCAACTCTCTGACATCGACTGTGCCCTAGAATATAAGTCAATTTTAAGTACCCAGAATTAGTCAGACTCCACAGGTTAAGGACTCAGTCCCACAAGACTGCCCCCATGTCAGACGCAAGTCACACAGTGGGGTGCCCAGGCCACCCATGCTTCTATATGCCAACTACAAATCTGGAGTTCTCACAACACCCTTTATAGTTCAATAATTCACTAGGGCCTCCCTCAGAAGTCAGGAGAGTGATTTCCTTAGCATCACCGGTTTAATCACAAAACATACAACTCACGAACAGCCAAGTGGAAGAGGCCCATTGGTCGGTATGGGGAGGAGGTGGGAAGTTTCCACGCATTCCCTGGGTGTGCCATCCTCACGGCACCTCAATATGTTCACCAACATGGAAGTTCTCAGAGCCCCAATATTTATGAAGGTCCCATCAGATAGATATGATTGATTAAATCATTACACACTAATGATTAATTGAATCTCCAACTCCTCTTTTCTTTGGTGAGGCTGGGGGCTAGGGCTGAAAGTTCAAGGGTGGGTCTTTCTGGTCACCAATCCTAATCCTAAAGTCATCTAGGATCTCCTAAGAGTGCTACTTTGCAAATAATGAGGATCCTTTCACCCTTCTCACTTGTGAAATTCAAGGGATTTAGGAGCTCTGTGCTAGGAATCACATACAAAGACTAATCATATCATATCACAAATCATTGCAGCTCAGGGGCACAGGCTCACTAAAAGACTGAGATCAAATCATAGGACTATAACATGTTTCCCTTCCACCTACAGCTTACCAGTATTGTCATTAGGGTTTCTGTTTAAAAACAGGTGGCTGCAATGAAAGAATATTGCAATTTCCTTCTGCATGTTTCAGACTTTATTTAGCAAGTGTCTAGAGAACCCCAAAGATGACAGGAGAGAGAAAAGCAAGGACACCAAAGGAAATTTTAACCTCTGACATCTACAGCTACTGAAAACAGTAAACAGAGACAAAACCCAGTAGGATAAACCTAGAACTCACACTCAAGGCCTATTTACCTCAGTTTCTTTTTCCCAGTACATCTTGTCCAGTTTTCAACAAAAAATATACGAAATACGAAAAGGTTTTAAGAACAGAATTAGAAGACAGAGGTCAAGCTCCAGAACCAGATTAGGTATAGAAGAGATGTTGGAATTGTCAGATAAGAAATTTAAACCAAATATGATTAATATACTAAGGGTTCTCAAGGAAATGTTGAACAATATGAAAGAAAAAATAGACAATTTAAGCAGAGACATGGAAATTCTAACGAAGAATCAAAAGGTAACGAAGGACATAAAATACACCGCAACGAAATGAAGAACATTTCTTCATTTCAGTTCCTATTTCTCCACATCCTCTCCAGTATCTGTTGTTTCCCAACTTTTTAATGATTGCCATTCTAACTGGTGTGAGATGGTATCTCATTGTGGTTTTGATTTGCGTTTCTCTGATGACCAGTGATGATGAACATTTTTTCATATGTTGGCTGGCTGCATAAATGTCTTCTTTTGAGAAGTGTCTGTTCATATTCTTTGCCCACTTTTTGATGGGGTTGTTTTTTTCTTGTAAATTTGTTTTAAGTTCTTTGTAGATTCTGGATATTAGCCCTTTGCCAGATGGGTAGATTGCAAAAATTTTCTCCCATTCTGTAGGTTGCCTGTTCACTCTGATGGTAGTTCCTTTTGCATGTCCTCTGCAATAACATCAATGAAACCCATTAAAAAAAAAATCAGCTCTGATCTTAGTTATTTCTTGCCTTTTGCTAGCTTTTGAATGTGTTTGTCCTTGCTTCTCTAGTTCTTTTAATTGTGATGTTAGGGTGTCAATTTTAGATCTTTCCTGCTTTCTCTTGTGAGCATTTAGTGCTATAAATTTCCCTCTACACAGTGCTTTAAATGTGTCCCAGAGATTTTGGTATGTTGTGTCTTTGTTCTCATTGGTTTCAAAGAACATCTTTATTTCTGCCTTCATTTCATTATGTACCCAGTAGTCGTTCAGTAGCATGTTATTCAGTTTTCATGTAGTTGAGCGGTTTTGAGTGAGTTTCTTAATCCTGAGTTCTAGTTTGATTGCACTGTAGTCTGAGAGACAGTTTGTTATAATTTCTGTTCTTTTACATTTGCTGAGGAGTGCTTTACTTTCAACTATGTGGTCAATTTTGGAATAAGTGTGATGTGGTGCTAAGAAGAATGTCTATTCTGTTGATTTGGGGTGGAGAGTTCTGTAGATGTCTATTAGGACTGCTTGGTGCAGAGCGGAGTTCAATTCCTGAATATCCTTCTTAACTTTCTGTCTCATTGATCTGTCTAATGTTGACAGTGGGGTGTTAAAGTCTCCCATTATTATTGTCTGGGAGTCTAAGTCCCTTTGTAGGTCTCTAAGGGCTTGTTTTATGAATCTGGGTGTTCCTGTATTGGGTGCACATATATTTAGGATAGTTAGCTCTTCTTGTTGAATTGATCCCTTTACCATTATGTAATGGCCTTCTTTGTCTCTTTTGATCTTTGTTGGTTTAAAGTCTGTTTTAGTAGAGACTAGGATTGCAACCCCTGCTTTTGTTTGCTTTCCATTTGCTTGGTAGATCTTCCTCCATCCCTTTATTTTGAGCCTATGTGTGTCTCTGCACATGAGATGGGTCTCCTGAACACAGCACACTGATGGGTCTTGACTCTTTATCCAATTTGCCAGTCTATGTCTTTTAATTGCAGCATTTAGCCCATTTACATTTAAGGTTAATATTGTTATGTGTGAATTTGACCCTGTTATTATGATGTTAGCTGGTTATTTTGCTCGTTAGTTGATGCAGTTTCTTCCTAGCATCAATGGTCTTTACAATTTGGCATGTGTTTGCAGTGACTGGTACCATTTGTTCCTTTCCATGTTTACTGCTTCCTTCAGGAGCTCTTGTAAGGCAGGCCTGGTGGTGATAAAATCTCTCAGCATTTGTTTGATTGTAAAGGATTTTATTTCTCCTTCACTTATGAAGCTCAGTTTGGCTGGATATGCAATTCTGGGTTGAAAATTCTTTTTTTAAAGAATGTTGAAGATCGGCCCCCATTCTCTTCTGGCTAGGAGAGTTTATGCCAAGAGATCTACTGTTAGTCTGACGGGCTTTCCTTTGTGGGTAACCTGACATTTCTCCCTGGCTGCCCTTAACATTTTTTCCTTCATTTTAACTTTGGTGAATCTGACTGTTATGTGTCTTGGAGTTGCTCTTCTTGAGGAGTATCTTTGTGGCATTCTCTGTATTTCCTGAATTTGAATGTTGACCTGCCTTGCTAGGTTGGGGAAGTTCTCCTGGATAATATCCTGAAGAGTATTTTCCAACTTGGTTCCATTCTACCTGTCACTTTCAGGTGCACCAATCAGACGTAGATTTGGTCTTTTCACATAGTCCCATATTTCTTGGAGGCTTTGTTCATTTCTTTTTACTCTTTTTTCTCTAAACTTCTCTTCTCACTTCATTTCATTCATTTGATCTTCAATCACTGATATGCTTTCTTCCACTTGATCAAATCAGCTACTGAAGCTTGTGCGTGCATCACGTGGTTCTCGTGCCATGGTTTTCAGCTGCATCAGGTCATTTAAGGTCTTCTCTACACTGTTTATTCTAGTTAGCCATTCGTCTAATCTTTTTTCAAGGTTTTTAGCTTCTTTGCGATGGGTTTGAACATTCTCCTTTAGCTCGGAGAAGTCTGTTATTACTGATCGTCTGAAGCCTTCTTCTCTCAACTCGTCAAAGTTATTCTCCGTCCAGCTTTGTTCCGTTGCTGGCGAGGAGCTGCATTCCTTTGGAGAAGAAGAGGTGCTCTGATTTTTAGAATTTTCAGCTTTTCTGCTCTAGTTTCTCCCCATCTTTGTGGTTTTATCTACCTTTGGTCTTTGATGATGGTGACATACAGATGGGGTTTTGGTGTGGATGTCCTTTCTGTTTGTTAGTTTTCCTTCTAACAGTCAGGATCCTCAACTGCAGGTCTGTTGGAGTTTGCTGCAGGTCTGTTGGAGGATGCTCAGCTGCAGGTCTGTTGGAGACCCTGTTTGCCTGCATATCACCAGCAGAGGCTGCAGTACAGCAAATATTGAAGAATGGCAAATGTTGTTGCCTGATCCTTCCTCTGGAAGCTTCATCTCAGAGGGACACCTGGCTATATGAGGTGTCAGTCAGCCCATACTGGGAGGTGTCTCCCAGTTAGGCTACTTGGGGGTCAGCGACCCACTTGAGGAGGCACTCTGTCCGTTCTCAGATCTCAAACTCTGTGTTGAGAGAACCACTACTCTCTTCAAAGCTGTCAGACAGGGACGTTTAAGTCTGCAGAAGTTTCTGCTGCCTTTTGTTCAGCTATGCCCTGCCCCCAGAGGTGGAGTCTACAGAGGCAGGCAGACCTCCTTGAGCTGCAGTGGGCTCCACCCAGTTCGAGCTTCCCAGCTGCTTTGTTTACTTACTCAAGCCTCAGCAATGGTGGATGCCCCTCCCCCAGCCTCACCGCCGCCTTGCAGTTCAATCTCAGACTGCTGTGCTAGCAGTGAGTGAGGCTCTGTGGGCATGGGACCCTCCGAGCCAGGCGTGGGATATAATCTCCTGGTGTGCCATTTGCTAAGACTGTTGGAAAAGTACAGTATTAGAGTGGGAGAGTCCTAATTTTTCAGATACCATCTGTCATGGCTTCCCTTGGCTAGGAAAGGGAATACCGCGACCCCTTGTGCTTCCCAGGTGAGGCAATGCCCTGCCCTGCTCTGTGGGTGGCACCCACTGTCTAACAAACCCCAGTGAGATGAACCCAGTACCTCAGTTGGAAATGCAGAAATCACCCATCTTCTATGTTGCTCACTCTGGGAGCTGTAGACTGGAGCTGTTCCTATTCGGCCTAATCTTGGAACCTCAAGGCCGAGTACTGTTATATCTTAGTTGTTACAGTGTTATGTTTAATCAGATACATATTACATATCCAATAATTAATATAAAACATAGGATTGACACAAATAGACTAAAACAGCTAATTTTTTTTTTTTTTTTTTTTAGTAGCGATGGGGTCTCCCTATGTTGCTGGTCTCAAGTCATTCTCCTGCCTCAACCTCCCAAAGTGCTAATTATAAGTGTGAGGCAATGCATGCAGCCTAAAATATTTTAGAATATAAAAGGGATATAACAGATACAACAACAACAACTACTACTACTTCTGTTCCTACCACTCCTTCTAAAGCCACCATAAAAATTCCTGAGCCTCGAATACATAGATATCCAACAATACCAACTCATACCTAAAATCACAGGATTACCAGAACACACTCCACAACATGTACTTGATGAAAATATATTATTTTTTGAACAACTGCTAGAAAAATCAAAGGACTAATAATATGTAGTCTCAGACCATTTGAAATGAATGCCTAAAGAATTTCTACACACACATCCAATCAACGCATTTTTATAGATGCTTGGCATGTATTCCCAAATACCCCTTAGAAGACCACATAAATGCAACTCAGCCAATGTATGTAGCTTCAATCAAGCATTCAATAACATCTCAAACCAACGGACAGCACCCATAATACATAGAAAAATGCCACAGAAACAGACATGCCAATCAAAACAGACCATTACCCAGCCTGGCCATCATGGTGAAACTCCGTCTCTACTAAAAATACAAAAATTAGCCGGCATGGTGGCTCATGCCTATAATCCCAGCTACTTGGGAGGCTGAGGCAGGAGAATCGCTTGAACCCGGGAGGTGCAGGTTGCAGTGAGCCGAGATCACGCCACTGCACTCCAGCCTGGGTAACAGAGTGAGACTGCATCTCAAAAAAAAAAAACACAAACAAAACAAAACAAAACAGATCATTAGATAAAAGCAATCTGTCAGACCAAACACCAATCCAAGTATCACAGTCAAACCACATACTGAGGCCGGGCATGGTGGCTCTTGCCTGTAATCCTAGCACTTTGAGAGGCTGTAGTGGGCAGATCACAAGGTCAGGAGTTTGAGACCAGCCTGGCCAACATGGTGAAATCCCAACTCTACTAAAAATACAAAAGTTAGCTAGGTGTGGTGGCAGGCACCTGTAATCCCAACTGCTCAGGAGGCTGAGGCAGGACAATTGCTTGAAACTGGAAGGCAGAGGTTGCAGTGAGCCGAGATCGAGCCACTGCACTCCAGACTGCGAAAGAGCAAAACTCCATCTCAAAAAAAAACAAATAAACAACAACAACAACAAAAAAAGTATACTAGAAGAACATGACAAGCATAAATATGATATATACTCCTACAAGTCATTTGTTGATACTTGGTATGAATTCTGGTACCAACCCAGACTTGAAGGAAGTAAAGATTATGATTACAAAGCAGATCTAAAAGATGGTACAACACCAGACACAGCTATCACACCAACCATTCATATTACATATACCCAACTTTCAGACCTCCACGGGAAAAAATACCAATGCCACTGGGATACCCACTGGACTGTTATATATAATAGAAGAGGATAAGACATACTAAAATGATTCTCTAAGTTTCCACTTTTGGGAAATTTTGCCTTCCCCAACCTTGCTATAATCATGCCAAAAGTCAAACTTATTTGACAGAACCACAATTTTTTGACAACTAAAAAAATCCTCACTAGTAGAATTAGACTGGAAACAGATTACACCCAATAATCTTTTTATCCCCCCCGATGAGGCAAAGTCTTGCTCCGTCGCCCAGGCTGGAGTACAGTGGCATGATCTCCGCTTGCCACAACCTCCGCCTCCCGGGTTCAAGTGATTCTCCTGTCTCAGCCTCCCGAGTAGCTAGGATTACAGGCACCTGCCACCACACCCAGCTAATTTTTGTATTTTTTAGTAGAGACAGGGTTTTACCATGTTAGCTAGGCTGGTCTGGAACTCCTGACCTCAAGATCCACCTGCCTCGGCCTCCCAAAGTGCTGGGATTACAGGTGTGAGCCATTGCACCTGGCCCACGCAATAACCTTAACTGATCCTGATCACTTTACACACACGAATTTTTTTTTTTTTTTGAGACAGAGTCTTGCTCTGTCATCCAGGCTGGAATGCAACGATGCATTCTCGGCTGGCTGCAACCTCCATCTCCTGGGTTGAAGCAATTCTCCTGCCTCAGCCTCCTGAGTAGCTGGAATTACAGGCGCCTGCCACCACATCCAGCTAATTTTTTGTATTTTCAGTAGAGATGGAGTTTCGCCATGTTGGCCAGGCTGGTCTCGAACTCCTGACTCAGGTGATTCACTCACCTTGGTTTCTCTTTTTTTTTTTTTTTTTTTTGAGACGGAGTCTCGCTCTGTTGCCCAGGCTGGAGTGCAGTGGCCGGATCTCAGCTCACTGCAAGCTCCGCCTCCCGGGTTTACGCCATTCTCCTGCCTCAGCCTCCCGAGTAGCTGGGACTACAGGCGCCTGCCACCTCGCCCGGCTAGTTTTTTGTATTTTTTTTAGTAGAGACGGGGTTTCACCGTATTAGCCAGGATGGTCTCGATCTCCTGACCTCATGATCCACCCGTCTCGACCTCCCAAAGTGCTGGGATTACAGGCTTGAGCCACCGCGCCCGGCCTCACCTTGGTTTCTCAAAGTGCTGGGATTATAGGCATGAGCCACCATGCCTGGCCTACACACACGACTTCTGAAACACATGCTAAAACAACAAAAGATTATGTAGACAGAGTTATCTTACATATACTTGTTTTCAAGGGTACCAGTTAAACACCGCAACTGAGAAACTTACAAAAAAAAATGTACAGAATCAACACCACCCAATGAGACATACATTTTAAGGGACAACCAACATTAATATGCTTCCACCTTAACATATATTAGAACTATATTTCATCATCCTACAGGTGAAAAAACCTTACCCTCACCCATTTTTCAGTATAATTTATTAAAATGGCTACACGTACCTAGACCAACAAGCTTTACAAATCAAACTGAATGAACAGACACAGCACCATTCAGAATTTGACATAATACAACACATACTAAATTCACACTGGATGGCAAACTTGGCTACAATATATGCAAACTACCTTTATTTATTTATTTAATTTTTTTTCGAGACAGTCTCAAGGGTGGAGTACAGTGGCATTATCTCAGCTCATTGCAACCTCTGCCTCCTGGGTTCAAGCAATTCTAATTCTCCTGCCTCAACCTCCCGAGTAGCTGAGATTACAGGTGTGCGTCACCATGCCCGGCTAATTTTTTTTTTTTTTTTGTATTTTTAGTAGAGACGGATTTGCTATTTCGGTCAGGGTGGTCTTGAACTCCTGACCTCAGGTGATCCGCCCACCTCGGCCTCCTAAAAGTGCTGGGATTACAGGCGTGACCCACCGTGCCCAGCCCACAGTTTTATTTCTTAAGAGCAGGGTTTGATTTTAAACACAAACTTAACTCCCACATGTCAACTACCACTTCCATACTCTCCTCTATCTCACAGACACTTAATGAAATACAATCAATGATGACTCATATAAATTACCTCACAGAATATCAAAAGGTGTTTAATTACAATATTGATTACAAGGTAGGCATCTTAAAAACCAATCTATTTATATTAAGAAACTTGATGGTGAAAGACTGCAAACCCAATGTACTAAGCAAAGTATTTTACTAACTCAGACTTGAAATAACATAAGAAACCCAATACAGTCAGGAAAACTATTTACAAAACACTGGCAGATCATAAAGCAGCTATAGCTCAACTGGATACATCCAAACCATCAGGATGTGAAGATTCAAAGTAATGCATATTAAGCCTACTTGAATTAAGATGAAGAGACTCACTACTAGCTTTTGACCCAAGTACACAGACAGATAAAAGATATGATCTACAAATAACCACCTTTGAAAAACCATTACTTACTGATGATTATTTTATACAAAAAGAATTAGTATTCCAATTCTGAAAAACTATATATTACATCTTTCAGTGTATGGTACCCAAACTAGATTACTGACATATCAGTATCAAAAAAATAACCACAATCAGCCGGGCGCAGTGGCTCATGCCTGTAATCCCAGCACTTTGGGAGGCTGAGGCAAGGAGATCACCTGAGGTCAGGAGTTCAAGACCAGCCTGGCCAACATGGTGAAACCCCATCTCTGCTAAAAAACACAAGAATTAGCCGGGCGTGGTGGCAGGTGCCTGTAATCCCAGCTATTCGAGAGGCTGAAGCAGGAAAATTGCTTGAACCAGGGAGGCAGAGGTTGCAGTGAACCGTGATCACACCACTGCACTCCAGCCTGGGCAACAGAGTGAGACTCCATCTCAAAACGAAAACAAAAACAAACAAACAAACAAATTCCCACAATGACTCTAGACTTAGGAACCTTCCACTGGAAAATTGCTCAGAGAAAAACACACTGACCTATTAAAACCACACGAGGAAAGAAAAATCACAACGTACACCTACAATCAGAATGTATCAAAGTGGTGTATGTCATAAACATCACTCTCACAAATCTCAAAGCTTACCACTTAGCCGGGCGCGGTGGCTCACGCCTGTAATCCCAGCCCTTTGGGAGGCTGAGGCGGGCAGATCACAAGATCAGGAGATCGAGATCATCCTGGCTAACACGGTGAAATCTTGTCTCTACTAAAAATACAAAAAATTAGCCGGGCGTGGTAGCGGGCGCCTGTAGTCCCAGCTACTCTGGAGGCTGAGGCAGGAGAATGGCGTGAACCCGGGAGGCGGAGCTTGCAGTGAGTCGAGATCACACCACTGCACTCCATCCTGGGCGACAGAGCGGGACTCCGTCTCAAAAAAAAAAAAAAAAAAAAAAAGGCCTACCACTTATATGACATACAGAGATTTTCCATCATCGTGGCACTGAAACATAGAAGAAATCTCTTGGGTGGAAACCACGCAGATAAAGAAACACAAACAAGAAAAATTTAAAAACCTGAACAAGCTCACGATAAATTCCATCCAGAAACCAAAGAAACTAAAAATCACACACATTCACGCAAGGTAACAAAATTACCCAGAGCAAAGGGAAACGAGAATGAAGGGTGGCTAGAATTAATGTTTGATCAAGGAGTCCAAAGACAAGAAACACAAACTTTCTGATCAGTTATGACAAGGAGTCCCCGTTCTCGAAGTTTGAAAAGAAAGCCCACATTCAGAAGGTCAAAAACACCCCCAGGCTTGAGTACTGGGAGCACTAGAAGGGGTCAGTCCCTGGTGATGAGAGCAGGGGCGTTTGAGCAGTCACAGGAACCTCTGGGAGCTCCTCTTGTCCTCCTGACCCCGGCAGCAAGGACCTCCCCAGGCTTCGGTTATCACAAGTGAGGAAACGTGCCCGTGGATTCTTCGTAAGGTTTCCAGCCAAGTGGATTCTTATACGCACAAACCCCACAGACCGAGATGGGATCTCCCCAGGACCCTCCCGCTGTCACCGAACAATCCGGGGAGATGCGGGGTTGCGGGCGCGGAGCTGCCCATAGAGGGGCTCCAGGGCCGGGGGCCGAGGTCGCCCCGCGGGGATGGGATAGGACGCTGGGGCTCCCGACTGCCGGTCCAGCCCCCACGGAGAGGGCCGAGGGCCGAACTGCGCCCGTGGTGGCCCCTGGGTCTGCAGACCCCGGAGTTGACAGCAACGAGGTGCCCGGCCTCGGCCACAGACGATTCCAACCAGAAACCTCCCCTCGGACACTGGCCCCGCACACTCACCATTTCCCAGCGTCCGGGAAGTCCCGGCGTCCTCCCTAAGGATCTGTCAGTAGCTGCAGGTCACGGCGCGACAAAGGATGCGCCAGAGCCACCTTCGCCCTCAGAAGCAGGTGAAACGCAATCTTGCCGTGGGCCAGGAATGGCGACGTCCGCACTGCGCATGCGCAGCGTGGCCACGCACAGCTTTTCAGCTGAGGTCCTGATTGGACAAATCCAATGGCCCCGCCTCTTTGTCACTGAATGACAAGGGAGCAGGAAGGGGCGTGGTTGAGCTGGCCTGGCTTCAGTCCGGCTTGTCCCTGCCAGGACGTTTGCATTTAAGCCGAATGTATTCTTTGCCTCCCATCCATTTTAAGTGTTCTCTTCAGTATTGTTAAATACATTCAGATTGTGAAGCCAATTTCCAGAATTGTTTTCATCTTGCAACACTGATACCTGTCTCGTTGCACAACTCCCCGTGCACCGCTTCCCTCAGGGTCTTTTGCAACCTCCATTCTACTGTCTGAATTCGTGAATTTGACTGGGGGAATCTCATGTAAATGGCATCATAAAGTATTTGTCCTTTTCTGACGTGTTTATTTCACTTAGCATAATGTCCTCGAGCTTCACCTTGTAATATGTGTTAGAATTTATCTCTTCTTCTTTTTTTCTTAAAAGACAGGGTTTTGCTCTGTGGCCCAGGCTGAAGTGCAGTGGTGTAATCATTGCTCACTGCAGTCTTCAACTCCTGGACTCAAGCAAGCCTCCAACCTGAGCCTCCTAAGTATCTGGGACCACAGGCACGCACCACCAGGGCTGGCTAATTAATTGTTTTTATTTTTATTTTTATTTTCTGTAGAGATGTGCGTCTCCTTATGTTGCCCAGGCTGGTCTCGAACTCCTAGGTTCAAGCGATCCTCCTGCCTCGACCTCTCAAAGTGCTGGGATTACAGGTGTGAACCACTGCCACCGGCCAATTTACTTCTTTTTTTTTCTTTGGAGATGGAGTTTTGCTCCTGTTGCCCAGGTTGGAGTGCAGTGGCGCTCAGCCACCACAACCTCTGCCTCCCAGGTTCAAGCGATTCTCCTGCCTAAGCTTTCTGAGTAGCTGGGATTACAGGTGCCCACCACTACTCCAGGCTAATTTTGGTATTTTAGTAGAGATGGAGTTTCACCATGTTGGCCAGGCTTGTCTTGAACTTCTGACCTCAGGTGATCTGCCCTCTTTGGCCTCTCAAAGTGCTGGGAGCATGAGCCACTGTGCCTGTCCCTAATTTACTTCTTTTTAATGCTGAATTATATTCTATTGTATGTCGATATCACATTTCTGGATCTATTTATTTATTTATTTATTTATTTATTTATTTATTTATTTTTGAGACAGAGTCTTGCTCTGTCGCTTCACTGGAGTGCAATGGCTCAATCTCGGCTCACTGCACTCCACCTCCTGGGCTCAAGTGATCCTCATGGCTCAGCCTCCCGAGTAGCTGGGGTTACAGGCGTGTGCCACTATGCCCAGCTAATTTTTGTAATTTTAGCAGAGATGGGGTTTCACCATGTTGCCCAGGCTGTCTCAAACTCCTGGGGTCAAGAGGTCTGCCCACCTTGGCCTCCCAAAGTGCTGGGGTTACAGGCATGAGCCACCTCCCCCGGCCTTATTTATTCTTTCATGAACACTTAGGTCGCTTCCACCTTTGGCTATGGTAAATAATATGCCTGTGAACACGGGTGAACAAATATGTGAGTTGCTGCTTTCAGTTTTTTAAGGTATGCTCAGAAGCGGACTTCCTGGATCATATGATTACTTCGTATTTATTATTTATTTAAGGAATGGCCATGCTCTTTTTCCTAGCAGCCATAGCATTTTTCATTCCCACCAACAGTGCACAAGGATCCCAAAAGGTGTTCTCACTTTTTTTATGGTGTCCTTTGAAACACAAAAGTTATCAATTTTGCTGGGCATGATGGTTCACGCTTGTAATCCCAGTACTTTGGGAGGCTGAGGCAGGAGGATCGCTCGAGGTCAGGAGTTTGAGACCAGCCCAGGCCAACATTCCGAGACCCTGTCTCTACAAAAAATAAAAAAATCAGTTGAGTGTGGTGGCACACACCTGTAGTCCCAGATACTCAGGAGGCGGAGGCAGGAGGATCACTTGAGGCTGGGAGGTTGAGGCTGCAGTGAGCCATGATCGTGCCACTGCACTCCAGCCTGGGTGATGGATCAAGACCCTGTCTCACACGCACACACAAAGATTCGTCCTATACTAGGCATTGATACTTTATTTATTGTTTTATTTTTTGAGACAGGGTCACGCTCTGAGATCACGCCTGAGCTGAGACTTAGAGTGAGGTTAGCCAACTCTTAGAGTGAGGTAAGGCTAGCTCTCCAACTTTAGCCCTTTTCCCTGTCTGCCTTTTTCTCTGCCATTACTGAACTGCTGGTCATACCCTCCTCACCAATTTATCTCTCTTTCTTTCTTTCTTTTTTTTTTTAGACAGAGTCTCGCTGCCTAGGCTGGAGTACAGTGGCGCGATCTCGGCTCACTGCAACTTCCACCTCCCGCGTGTAAGCAATTCTTCTGCCTCAGCTTCCCGAGTAGCTGGGATATGTTTATTATATCAGTTATGTGATCTGTATAATTTATCTTGTCTCTACTTCATTTTATATTCTCAGCCAAATGCCCAGTAGTGGTTTTACCCTTTTAAAGTGTGAGATAATCTCCCCACTTCGTCCAATTCTTCTTTCCTCTTTCACTCTTTTTTTCTTTTGTTGTTTCTTTTTTATGAGAGGGGGTCTCCCTCTGTCACCCGGGCTGGAGTGCAGCCATGTGATCGTAGCTCATTGCAACCTCGCCTCAAGCGGTCCTCCCACCTCAGCCTCCTGAGTAGCTGGGGCCACAGGCCCGTGCTCCCATGCCTGGCTAATTTTTTCATTTTTGTAGAGATGGGGTCTTACTATGTTGCCCAGGCTGGTCTCAAACTCCTGGCCTCAAGTGATCCCCTCACCTCTGCGTCCCAAAGTTCTGGGATTACAGGCATGAGCCACTTCACCTGGCCCCAAATGATGGCTTTCTTACTTGTTCATTCCTTCAACGTGGATAAAGAACTAAAACAAAACAAAACTAACGAAGAGGGGAGAAGGGAAGGAAAGCATGTTATTTTGCTGCTCAAATGCTCCCTGATGTGGTAGTCATGTCAACCTGACTTAATGTGTTTTTGATCTGTCACTGGTTTCCTCTGAGCACTTCCCTACTTTCTGGCCTAACATAAGATGATGAACATAAGATGTTCCAAGCTTATCTTGTATTTTCTCTGCTCCAGCCCTGGAACCAGCCATTTTTCTTAGAAGCAGGGGTGGAAAGCTCCCTCCCTGCGTGCATCTTCACTAGGCCCCAGTGGGAAGAACTGTTGCCCATCTGCTCAGGTGTGGTGAAACTAGCAAAGGGTCTCCTGGCTGCCTGGGGAGAGTCTCTGTATGTGGTCCTCAGCCCAGCCTGGGGGGTCCTGGGCTGGCTACCACGCTGCCTCTACTGTGTCTCTAGATCCAGGCTCTGCTGGAAGGGCCCTGGGAGGCCCAGCAGAAGGGGGAGCCTGGTCTGACAAACATACCTCTGTTCCTCTGGCTCCAAGGCTCAGGAACAGGGCCGGGTGACATGTCCAGCTGGTGCCAGGACCCCTCACTGTCCCCTTGGAGACGGACCCAGAGAGTCTTGTGGGGATACCTGGAGCCTGATGCTGACTGTCCTGGATGAGGAGCCCTGTCCTGAGAAGACCCCCCAGGGGCTGGCCTGCGGGTGTAGCCACAGGAAGAGGGTCTGTGGGCTGAGTCAGGGGGCACTGGTAGAGGACTTTGGGCACTGCGTGTCAGGGGTCTGATCAGCGGGAGTCTTGTCATTAGGAACCTGGTCAGGGGCTGGGAGTGGTGGCTCATCTCTGTAATCCCAGCACTTTGGGAGGCCCAAGCGGGAGGATCGCTTGAGCTCAGCAGTTCTAGACCAGCCTGGGTAACATGGTGAAACCCCCTCTCTACTAAAAATACAAAAAGTAGACGGGTGTGGTGGTGTGCACCTATAGTCCCAGCTACTCAGGAGGCTGTGGTGGGAGAATCGTTTGAGCCCAGGAGGTCAACTCTGCAGTGAGCCAAGATGGTGCCACTGCACTCCAGCCTGGGCGACAGAGTGAGACCCTGTCTCAAAAAAAAAAGAAGAAAAAAAAAAGTGAAAAAAAGATGTCCAAAAAAAAGAAAAGGAACCTGGTCAGGGAGGATTGGTTAACAGGGACTTGGTCATCCAAGGCCTGGTTCAGTGGGGGCCTTGTCATTGGGGAACTTGCCAGTGGTACCTGGTCAGTGGGGACTGGGTCAGTGGGGTCTGGTCAGTTGGCTGCTGGGTGACCTCAGGTAGGCAGTTTGTCCCTGATGCCTCCTTGCCTCCATCCCTGAGTCACAGCCCCCTGGAGGTCTACTGGGAGGAGGTGAGAAGGTGAGTTGAATCCAGGCCTGCCCCTCAGCCTAGCCCTTTACGTACTACCTGAGTCCCCCAAGGGAGGGGCCGGCTCTCTGTCCTCTGCCCCTACTCTGTCTATATCCCCAGGACAGACCCATGTGGAGAGAGCAGAGACTGAGGAGCACCCATGGATGCTCTGATGCTGACCATGGGCCCTGGGGTGACAGTGAAGAGGACGTGGGTGTGCACGTGAGTGGGGTAGCCAGGCCTGGCCTGAGAAGTGACACACACACTCACACGTGTTCACCCACACGTGATGCTCACATGCACAGACACATCACACATACTCAGGTGGACAGTTCAGGGGGCGAAGGACGCTGACTGTGGGACCTTTGTGGGCACTGTGACCCCAAAATATTATTGTGCCAAATGCCTACCCGCCTGCCTCTGTGTCATGGAGCAGTCAGAGACACATCGGTGTCTGTGAGTGTTGTGCATGTAGGGCTCTTTTCTAGGCGAGAGGCACATCTCAGAACAGCTGCCAGATGTGACTCGAGAGTATGACCTGCTCTCTTCCTCCTCTGCTGACTTGGTGACAGTCACTACCTGGTGGGTGATGCTGGTCTCTGGGCAGCTGCCAAAGAGGGTCATTCCTGGGCACTCACCAGTGCTTGTTCTGTGTTGACCATGTACATGGTTGTCTTGTTCAATCTCGTGGTGACTCCAGGGGGTGGGTGCTGTCCCCAAGCGTAGCCATTCGACAGGTGAGATGTCTGAGGTTATAGTGGTGGTCACTGGTCCAGGGACCCAGACGTGACCCTGGGCCATGCTCTCACCCCTGCCCTGTGCTGTGTGGGACTCACTCCCTTACGCGGTGCCCCTTATACCCTAGATCCCAAATCTTTCCAAAAGTTTTGACAGCAATAGGATAGAGCCTGGCCTTGGAAGAGCCCCTGTGGGTGGGGGTGGAGGGTGGTCTTCCATCCAGGTCTGTGCCCTAAGGTGGGTCCCTGCAAGAGAAGATCTCATCAACCCTGACTTCGGGTGCAGTCAGTGGGGGTCACTGTGGGACCCACTGGACATACGGGGTCTTTTGTCTGGGAGTGCGGTGGGAGCCCTCTGTCCTCGGGCAGTTGTGGATAATGAAGGCGCCCTGGAGGGTTGGCTGGAGGCTGATGATTGTTGCTGCTCTTCACCGGGCACTAGGGCTCTTCCCCACGAGGCCTTTTCTCTGTCTGTTCCTCTACAGACCTCGCCCTTTCTTTGTTCTGAATGTTCATGGGAAGGGACCCTCTGGGGTTCTCCAGCACCAAGTCCTCAGAGTTCTTTCTCAGTGACCCCAGAACATGAGGCTCCTTCCTCTGTTGACAGCTCAGAAGTTGGGATCCACTGTCTTTCCACCTGAGACATCTTCATGAGCCGAGAGGCTGCGTTGACCCCAAACCAAGCACCCTCCCGTTTGGTTGGTGTTATTCTTGAAGTGGCTTCGCTGGCCAGAGGGAGTGGAGATGGGGGTGAAATGGAGCAGTCACGAGGTGTCTTGTTCCCTGTAAGAATCTAGGCATCTTCATGGTCCCTGCGTGACCCTGGGAGGCTGAGCATATGGGGCTCTCTGGTCCCTGACCCCAGTCTGCCTGCAGGTGTCTGAAATAGTGCACCATGGGCCCCTTACCCTCGGCAAATGGACACCATTCCTCCCATGTGTGCCTGATTCAGGGCATTTGGGGACCATGGGCCTCTGTGTTTAGGTTCCCCGTTCTCAAATCATCAGAAAGAAGCCCACCTGTGGCTGCGGCAGGGACTCCAGAGACCCCAGCACGCATGGGGACCCTAGGTCTGGCCCCTTTTCACCGGAGTGGTGGTGGCATGTGGTTCACCTGGCCAGCGGTGTGTCAGAGTTGTGTGGAAGCGGTTTGGGTGTTCTCTGAAGCGCCCGGGTGCAGCGTGGCCTTTGGACAATGTTGTCTCGCAGGATGGATGTGGAAAAGGATTATAGCTGCCCTGCCCGCGCAGGAGCAGGGACATCACTGACAAATGTGAGCAGGTCCGGGTCGGGCTGTTCCCCCGAGGGAGGTGGGGCCACCCATCTCCACCCATGTCCCGGTTGGAGTGTCCTGGGCTCCCTTCGGATGCAGGCCCAGGACCAGCTGCTGTGAACTTCATGCCTCCACACCCCTCACCTCTGTCCCCTCACCCTGAATCCCCTCTGGGTCACAGGGACGCTGAGCGGAGGCTCCTGCAGACGTGGTGCCTGATGATATTGACAGCTACAAAGTCACCGATCACCTCGGGATCCGCAGTGAGTCCTTTGTTCCCACCCTGACCACCAATCTCACCCCAGGGATGGGTTTTGCTTTTAGAAAGGCCTCATCAAGGCAGGACACATCTCCCCAACTCGTGCCAACCTCCTTTCTAGTGTAGAAACTCCTCCCTTGTTAAAGTCCTTTAAATGCTTGTACTGCCTGCTTTGGATTCCTATTGAATTTACACTCCACCCTGTGGTACAGGGACTAATATAGGCTTTTACGACTTCAGCCCAGGTTCGATTCCTGGTCAGGGAACCAGTGCCACTTGTCTTAAATTATTTGCATGACTCTTTACCCTTTGAGGGGTGAACCCAGAAAATCTGCGACAGGTCTCAGTTAATTTAGAAGATTTTGCCAAGGTTGAGGATGTGCCCATGACAGTTTCAGGAAGTCCTGACAACACGTGCCTAAGGTGGTCGGGACACACCTTGCTTTTTTTTTTTTTTTGAGACAGAGTCTCGCACCGTCATCTAGGCTGGAGTACGGTGGTGCAATCTCAGCTCACTGCAACCTCTGCTTCCCAGATCCAAGTAATTCTCCTGCCTCAGCCTCCTGAGAAGCTGGGATTACAGGCGCCTGCCACCACGCCCAGATAATCAAATAATTTTTTGTATTTTTTTTTTGTGAGACGGAATCTTGCTCTGTCGCCCAGGCTGGAGTGCAGTGGTGCGATCTCAGCTCACTGCAAGCTCCACCTCCCGGGTTCACGCCATTCTCCTGCCTCAGCCTCCTGGGTAGCTGGGACTACAAGTGCCCGCCACCACACCAGGCTAATTTTTTGTATTTTTTAGTAGAGATGGGGTTTCACTGTGTTAGCCAAGATGGTCTTGATCTCCTGACCTCATGATCTGCCTGCCTCAGCCTCCCAGAGTGCTGGGATTACATGCGTGAGCCACCGCACCCGGCTGATTTTTTGTACTTTTAGTAGAGATGGGGTTTCACTATGTTGGCCAGGCTGGTCTCGAACGCCTGACCTCATGATCCACCTGCCTTGGCCTCCCAAAGTGCTGGGATTACAGGTGTGAGCCACCATGCCCTGCCCACAGCTTGCTTTTATACATTTTAAGGAGACATGAGACATCAGTCAATATATGTAAGAAGTACATTAGTTCCATTCAGAAAGGTGGGGACAACTCAAAGCAAATCCCCACCGCGCAGGGGAGGTAGATGGACGCTAGGAGATCAGACCCTGTGGGGCACTTGGGGACCTCAGGTGGGACAGGCCCCAGGTGCACCCTCAGTGCACTGGGTAGGTCTCAGGATCCTGGCCTGGTAATGTGGTCACTCCCTCGGGGACTGCTGTTGGGACCCGGTCACCCACCCTGGGCCGTACACGTCCTTTCTCAGGCCTGGACATTCTCAGTTCCTGCAGAGAGCACTGCCTCCAGACCAGGAGGGGCAGCCCTGTTGTGTAGCCCAAGCCCATACTCTACAGGACCCTAGTGGTCCCTGCCTGCCACACACCCCTCTTCTCCCAGTTCCTGTCCCTTCACAGGCATCAGCCCACAGGGAGACTCTCTTCCTACCTTCCCTGTGTCTCCTGGGCTGAGACCAGGGGTGGGGCGGGGAGAGACATGGCTGGTCCTTCCCTAGGACCACTAGGGGAGGAGGAGGACAGCTCCCAGCCCGGCGCAGGTCTTCGGCTCTGCCTGAGTTGCCTTACGGTGAGACGAAGCTGCCATCCATCAGTGCCCTGGAGGCAAAGGTAAGACCTGCTTTCTGAGAGGCTGGTCCAGGGACAGAAGGACTCGGCGGGTGGTCAGCAGCCCATGGGCACCGGCGGTGGTGAGTGGGAGAGACAGGCTGTCCCCAGGAGGGGTGGCAGTTCCTGCTGGACCCGACCGCAAGACTGTCCCCATGGTGGTTTGACCAAACTCCAAATTGAGAACTGCAGTCATGGCTCAGGGGTTGCTGCCTGCTTGCACTAGGAGCCCACCTGGAGGCTGGTACTTGACCAAAGTCCAGTGTCTGTGGCCTGAGGATGGCATGTCCCAGGTCATGAGGCCAGGTCACGGATGCCTGTTCAGTCAGAAGGTCTCAGTCCCTGGAGCCTGCCCTTTCCTGGTTCTTTTCGTTGTTCAGTCCTGTCAGGGCCTCGGAGCCCAGGATACAGCGTCCAAAGGCTGCTCCAGGAAGCCTTGGCAGCTCCGCTAAGTTTTCATCATAGTTGACAGCAAAGACGTCGGGAGATGAGAGACACAGAGAAATGGCTCAAGATGCTTCAAAACGGGCAGGGATATAGGAGTGGCAAGGAGATGACATGGGGAGGGAGGGCCCCCACGACCGTTCTCTACAGAGTTAGGGGGACGGGCTCCCATGGCTGGGTCCTGGCACTGCCTGCCTCTCAGAGGGTAGGTGACACACTGTCCTCACCCGGGACAGCAGGTCTGGTCACCAGCTCTCCTGTTTGTCCCTGCAAACCTCAACTTGCTGGAGACAGTGTGATGCCAGGGCATGGGCCTGCACTATCTCAGGGATAGGGACCCTCCCTGGCAAACTGAAGGAAGGAATAGGTCAAGATCAGAATTCGTAACTCTGAATCGTGGGAGGGAGGCCTGGTCCTAGGTAGACTGCACCTCTCCTGAAAAACCAACAAGTCAAAGGCTGGAGACTTCCAGAATCCTCAAGCTCTGATCCTCCCTGGGGCTGTCCCAGAGCCTGTTTCTCCAGAGTGTTCTGTCTCAAGTTGATTGACAGAGTATATAAAGGAATTCTCCAGAGGCGTGGGGCCAAGTGTGGTCACACTTCCTGAACATCCAGAAGGTGAAGGCCGAGAACGGGTGGAAATATGAGGTATAACCCTTCCGAAGTCAGCCAGAGCAGGACAAACAGGCCAGGCTGTGACAGGAGCCCAAGCCTCCAGCTGGAGGGAACGCGGAGCCTGGGTTGAAGGTGGAGGGGGCGTGGTCAGATGAACATCCTGGGCAGAGACTGGTGACACCAGCACCAAAGGTGAGCTAAGCTCTAGGACGAGTTGGATTGTAAGGAACCAAGCCAGAGGAGGAGCTTTCTGCAGAAGGAAACCAACCTTCCTTCCTTCCTTCCTTCCTTCCTTCCTTCCTTCCTTCCTTCCTTCCTTCCTTCCT
>NC_045454.1:33259992-33352637 GCF_002776525.5 Piliocolobus tephrosceles | reverse complement strand
CCTTCCTTCCTTCCTTCCTTCCTTCCTTCCTTCCTTCCTTCCTTCCTGAAGGACTGCCTGTGGGTGACTGCCGTGCAGGGCAGCGAGTCTTCTGTCTATTCAGAGGCTGCTTCCTCTTCTTGGCCCTGCCCTGGAGGTCATGAAGATGAAGGGAAAGAGTTCCCCCTGGGAACTTCCACCAGATCAACCTGGATGTCAGCCGTACACTGAGAAATCACATGATGTTCCAGCCACAATACAGTGAGGCTTGCCGGGCTGGAGATTCCCTGGGGAGATGGGGTGAACCAGAGGGATGGGGGCTTCACCAGAGGAGAGGCAGGGGTCACCCAGGAGGGGTGACAGAGCCACCAAAAGCTCTCCAGGCCCAGGGGGAAGCTAGCACCATGAACCTAGTGCCTTCCTGGCTCCAAGCCGTGGGCCTGGCTGGGATATGTGGGGCCACAGCCCAAGTGGCTCCCAAGGAGACAGAGAGCGATGAACAAAATCATGAGAAATGGTGGAAAGTGCGGTGACCCACGGGAGGGTGGCAGGATGAGGGGCTCGGGAGCCTTCCCAAGCAACACTGACGACACCAAATGCCCGGAGGATGTGGGGCCCCGGGGACCCTTGTCCCTGCCAGGTGGGAATGCGACAGGGCACAGCCCCTTTGGAAGCCCATTGGACGGCTCTTCATGAAACTCAGTGGACCTCACGCCACATGTCCCAGAAGAGTCTCAGAGACTGACCCCACTGATTTGAAAACTGACGGCCACGTAAAGCCTGCATGCCACGTCCACGGCTTGATTCACCGTCACCCACAGTTGAAGGCTACCAAGACAACCTTCAACACGGGAATAGTAAAATCCACTTTTACCAAAACATTTCATAAAACTCAGTGACCCTGAAGAGCTCACTGCTTATTCCACGCATCATCTGGACCTGGAATTGGATTCCTTGTTGGAACACGACAGAGAGAACAAAACAGCATCCGTGTGAACCCAAACCCTCTTTTCTCTCTTTCCTAGGCTGCAGCATGTCTTTCTTGTCCTGGTGGCATATTCTGCATCTAACCCCGTGAGTATTCCCGGGCAACAGTATTCCCGGGTCACATTCCCATATCCACAGGCATGGGTGTCTTGGGTCGGGGTATCATCGCTTCTTTAAAATTCAGTATCTGATACCTACCAAGACGCAGCGGGTAGGACTCAAGCTCGCTGCTGGCTTGAACATTCAAGCAAGGCTGGGAGGGAGGGTCTCAGAGGGGTCATGCTGAGATGGAGGGGGCTCAGGCATGGATTCCTGGTCTGACCTGAGCCTGACCCCCAATCTCAGAACAAGAAATGACGCCTTCCTCCTGGGCTTGCACCAAGGCCCAGGAGTTGGTCAGTGTCCCAGAACGGTCCTCCCAGGAGGCATTTTTGACAAATTGCCACAGTACCTGATGGGCGTGGCTCTTGTCACGAAATGAGTGTGGATCCTGCGGAAGCTGTTTCTTCACTGGAAAACTGGCAGGGATCCAATGTCCCCTCTGCCCGAACCCCATTGGAGCAGCAGACAGGGAGGGGGTTCCCAAAGTGCCTGCTCCCCGTGGGTCCCCAGTTTCCAGATCACTCCTGGAGGGACAGCCACTGAGCCGACTCCATGGGCCGCACACACAGGGTCTGGACCCAGCCTCCCTCTCGTACCTGGCAGGCAGCCCCTGGGTCTTCCCAGGACCCTGTATGTGGCAGGCCCCCAGCCCGCCCTGTTGGCCAGCCTAGCTCACAGATGCTGTCCCAAGCCTGGCACGGTGGCCTCCCTGGTCTGGCATCTGAAGGGGAGGGACATTCATGGTCCTCTCCTATGTCGTCTTGGGCCACATGGGCTTGGACGCTCACCATAGGGGTCTCTTTGGACTCCTTGTCAACTGAGACGTGCATGACCTGCTCAGTCCTGACACCCAGTGTCAGGAGAGGGGTGAAGAGGCTGCACCCCAAATTCCCCAGGGCCTGTGGCAAGCCTCCCCAATGATGTCAGTACTCTCAGGTGACCTCAGCCCTCCCAGGTGACATCCTTCCATGGTGACTCTGGCTCTTGCAGGAGTTGAGCTACTGTAGGATCATGAGCCGCATTGCTGCCGCTCTCCTCTATCTGCCCGGAAAAGACACCTTCCGAGTGCTGGCCCAGCTGCTGGCCAGTGAGAGCCACTCCCTGCAGGGTAGGTGGACAGCTGCCCCCAGGGACTCACGCAGCCAGGCCCGGGGACGGTCACCCTGGCTAGGTGATCCCAGCTTCCAGGCAAGGCACCTTCCTTGTGTCCCCAGCTCATTTGGAGCCTCTGGGATGTTGCCTGCTGTGGGTCAAATAGGAGCCTGGGACTGGATAGGGACCCCCACACCCTGACTTAGACGCCTCTCATCCCCATCAGCAGAGGGCATTGCAGCCTCCCTGTGGCTGCCTTCTGTATCCTGGAGCCTCGGTCTTCCAGCCTCGACGGCGCAGGCAACGCTCACCTCCCTGAGGGTCCTCCTGCCTCCTGGTGGCTGACTGTGCTCCTAGCCACCCTCGCCACCCTTGGACAGGCAGATGAAACACAGACAGTAATCCTTCCTCATCGCATGTCCCCCCGCCTGACCCCACGAACTTCCAGAAGACGGTAATGCACCCCCAGCACCCACCCCGCTCACCCTGCTGGCCCCTGCCTGCCACGTTCTCCCTCTCGGCCTCCATGGCAGCCCTCTCCTCCTAATACCTCAGCTCAGGGCCCCACTGGGCAGCTCCTCCTGCCAGGATCCAGGGGACATTCCTGCCCCTCTTCTCCTGGGTCAAGGCTGCATGCTGGAGTGGCCAAATGGGAGGGCGGGAGGTCTGGGGGTTTGAGGACCCCTGCCAGTGCCTAGCTCTTCCAGTTGACCGCTCCACATCTAGGGAGCAGGCTTTGATTTTGTGAAAAGTTGCGGGCTCTCAGGATTCTACAGTTCAAATTGTGCCAGGCCCCAGAGACTCTAAGCCCAGCCGGGACACGTGTTATGCACATCATCCCCGAAGCTCATGAGGACTTGGTGAGGAGACGGTCCCCTCGGCTCTTCCCCAGAGGCTTGGGGATCCGGGGGAGAGGGAGGTTCTGGCTCCTCCTCATGGGGGCTGAGAGGTCGAGTCCCAGCAGGGGTCAGACCTGGGATGTGGAGGTCTCCATGGGATTGTAGTTGGGTTTCCTTTTTCTGCTCTGGAGCAGGCAGAAGCTCTGGGACGGGGGCCGGGCTCTGGCTGAACGAGGCTAAGGGAAGTGTGTCCACCGAAAGTCCATGCAGGGGGCAGGTGTGGCGGGGCGCCCTGCCCAGTGTTCTGCCCCTTAGGGAACGGCTGCAGAGGGGCCTGAAATAGGGATGTTTGGGGGCAGCCCAAGGGTCCCTGAGCACCTCTGCTCCTCCCATCAGGACAAGGATGAGCTGCGTGCCCAGAATTCCATGTTTACACTGGCTCCTCTGGTGTTTTAAATGGGGGTAATGAGGCACTGGAAGCTCCCAGCCCAGGGACCCTCCTGCCCTGCACTGCCTGGCTCCCCCAGCCTGGAGGTCCAGCTCCCCCAGGAGGACCTGGCTCACCCCCATCCAGCAGGAGGCACAGGTGGGTCCCCATAGGTCACACAAGGCCGGCAACGCTCGAGAAGGGGCATCCCACAGCAGAGGCCAGGGCAGAATGGGCCAGGTCTCCACTTGGGGGAGCCCAGGGAAGTCCAAGGCCCTGGGGAGCCCTTCCTTCCAGGAGCCACATCCCTGCTGAGATGAGTCCTCTCCATGAGGAGCTGCAAGACCTCTTCTGACCCAGCCTCACAGTGGCAGCTCATCCCATGGGGAGGGGTCCTTGGCACTCCAGGGGACTGAAACCACAGTGGGCCCTGCTTGGGCCACCAGCTTCCAGCCTGGAAGGGCCAGGTCCTCTCATGCCTGCTGTCCCCACAGATCCCCTTGGGGTTCAGCCTGAAGATGAAGCATGCAATAATGGCAATGGCACCCACAGCCTTCAAGGTTCACAGAAGCAAGTACCCCTGTGCCTGAGGTTTCCTGGGGAGCTCACGGGACAGACAGCTGTCCCCATGACCCTCTGCTCTGGTCAGAAGGGATGGCCAGGGATGGCCAGGCCTGGCCTGTAGGGCTGGGCAGGGCAGAGCTCCCAGACCCTGAGCCCACCCTTGAAATGAATGATCCATGCGAAAGGTGGGAGTATGGTGGGCACCTCCTTGCCTGGGCCTCCCCCCGGCCGTGGCCTCCTGTGCACAGCTGGACCCCAGGGCTGGCCACAGAACGACCCAGTGCTGCCCAGTGGGAGGTGGCAGTGTTGGAAACGGGGTGTGGGCACCAACCCCTCCCAGGAACGCCTCCTGGCCTGATGCCCTCCCTGTCCCTTGAGCGACCATGAACCTGTCCCAGTCCAGTCTGTGGGAGGGAGTTCTTTCAGGACCAGTTCTCCCAGGCATGGGTCCTGGAGGATGCCACCGGGCTCAGGCAGTTTGAAGCCTTTGTGGGGGAACTGATGAGCCAGTGCTGGAACCTGCCACCCCCTGGTAGGCTCCAGCACCAGGTCCCCTCCTGAGTCACCCTCTGGAGCGTTCGATAGTGGAGAGGGCCCTGGCTCCACCAGCCCTACTACCTGGCCCTTCCTTCTACACCTCTTTTTTTGCCTTTTCCTCCTCTACACTAAGCAGCTTCTGGGCAGGTGCTGAGCGCATATGTAATGGACATGCTGCTCAGACAGGCGGGGGCTGGGGAAAGACCCCTCAACGCCTCCTGTGGTTTTTACATCCTTTCCCCTCTGTGCGAGCTCCCTGAACCACCATCCCAACATCAACAGATGCCGGGAGGAGCAGGGGCCGCTTGCTCCAGAGCACCCCTCCAAGGATGTCAGGGCAATAAGCCTTGAGCCAGGGGAACAAGAGAATCAGTGTCACTGACCCAGAGGATTCGTGGAGAGGACACACGGGTAGGAGCCTTGGCCAGAGCCAGAGCCAAGAGTTCAGCCAGGTGTGGGAATGATCTAGTCCAGGCATGGAGTGGACGGTCCCAGAGGGCAAAGGGGGCCCCATGCCTGGGACCATCTCACCCACTGTGGAGACAGTGTCTCATGTGAGGCGGCAAGGGGGCTAGGTGACAGCCAAGGCCTCTCCCACCTGGTTCTGAATCAGGGCTGCTACCCAGACCACACAGCCCTGGGATGAAGAGGTGAAGGAGGAAGTCTGGAGCCAGCCCGAATCCTAAGCCACTGCCCCAGGAGTGACATGAGGCGCCCCAATAGCTCCCTGTGCCCTGAAGGATCCATGCACCCCTTGCTCTGTGATCAGCAGCCTGCTGGGGTGTCCTCAGAGTCAGACTCAAGAAGCCACACAGGGATGCTGAGGACACCAGAGACCCAGGTCTGTGGGGCCCAGCTTTGTGGGGACTTAATGGACTTGGTGGAGAAGCTGACCACTCACGTCTGCTAGTTTTGCAGCCAAACCCGATCGAGGGTGCCTGGCACCCAGGCCTCCGTGAGCATTAAGCCCCTCTGCAAGGGAGACAGGCTGGCCCACCCCTGCCTACCAGCTTAGCTCTACAGGCCCATGCAGCCAGCCCCTTACCCCAGAATGCAACCCTGGTCCTCTCCCACCCCGGCCTGGCTGGCGGTCTCCAAGACTGAGGCCCAGGGGCACGAAGGAGCTTCCAGAAAACTCAGGGCAGCAGGTTGCTCTCTGGGGATCCTGAGGGTTCAGAATGGATCCATGCATTTTCTGAACTCCCTTCGGAAACTGCCCAGAGACTTGGCTGTCAGAGGCCCGTGGTTCCCATTGTAAAATTTTGAACAGGGATGCTGTGCTCCGTCCTTCCCATATCCACCCTACCCAGCCCCAGGACCATTAAGGGGGCCCAGCCCTGCAACCCCATCTTGGCCACAACACCAGGCCCTGCTGGGCCCCATGAGAATGGAGAGGCAGGTCCAGAGGTAAGTCCCTTGCATGGGGGCACTTGCATCGGACCCCTCTTGGTGGGAAATGACTAGCACGGCGTGGAAGGAACCAGGGCAGCTCCCAGCCAGTTGCTCTGCAACCCCAGATGGCTCCTGGGCCTTATGAAGTCCTTCTCAACAGGGAAGCTGGTCCCTCTCAGGCCGCCAGAGGGAGGGGTGAACATGGGGTCCTCCCAGCCCCGGCCAGCCAGGAGCATGCCTTGTGGCCTCTGATTTGGCTTGTTGGACAGAGTCACCTCCTGGGGCACACGTCCTAGGTCCAGAGGGGCCCGGCCTTAACTCCAGCCCTGGTTGGTAGGGGAGGGCACCAGGGGTGCCATGGGCCTTTAGTTGCAGCACACATGACCACGCAGGGGACATGGCACACCTCACCCGGTTGTTGTACCATTTCAGGTCAGAGAACCCCAGCAAGAACTTGCTGCAGGAACATGAGGTTCTGAGCCTGTGCAGGAGCAGGACATCAAGGACAGCTTGAGGGCGGCCATGGCTACAGTGACTGTGGCCTCTTCCCAGCCTCGTCTGTGCAGTGCAGGTGATCCATGACTCCAAGCTGGGACTGGCAGGTGATGGTGGCCCCAGCATCTCGGCCACACTGCCAACATGCTGCTGGGAGGCTTTGAGGCCATGCCTGGTATCCTGCCTACCTCCTTGAGACCCCTTCCTGACACTGTCTAGCCAGTGCTACAGCTGCAGCATGTGTCACCACTGAATACCTTCCAGCAGCCAGTGCAGGTTTCAGATGGCAGGGGTGCTCAGCAGCCGTGGCCTCAGCAGCTCTTTCGTGGCAACCAGGACAGTCAGGGCAGTGATGATGCCTAGGTCAAGTGGGATGGCAGTTCCATGATGGTGGATGCACCTAGTGGCAGTTCACACCTGGTCCTCAGTGGCTCCCTGGGCTCCTGTGGTGGTAACAGCTTGGCCACCACGAGGCACAGTCTCAACTGCTTCCCCACCTGTCAAGTCAGGCAGGGAGGCCTTGTGCTTGGTGAGGTGTTGGGCTCTGTGAAGGACGGGGACAAGCTGTGCATGGCTCTGTGGCTCTATGGCCTCAAATGGCAGGAGAACCCCTACTCCTTCCAGTGCACTACCGGCGACACCACTCAGTAGAACAAGTTCAAGGGCATGAATAGCGTCCTGTCTTGCAAGCTGGTAACCATGCACAGATGGGTCCCAGTGCACGGCGCAACAAGCACTTGGACTGACTGGATGCGTGTCTGGTGACATTCCTGGCCATCTCTGTGCCCCACCCACCTGAGAAGTGGGCCACGGGTTGCTTCCAGGAGGACTTCATCTCCAAGCACAGGAAGAGCCTGATCTGTGGGATGAGCCACACGGCTGGCTGCCCAGTGCTGGCAGTGCCACGTCCTCCACCACTTCCTGATGTGCCCCAGCAGCACCGAAAGAAGGCCTGGAAACAAGGCAAGAGGAAGGCCTTCTGTATAGCACGGCACCTCTTGAGGAAAGAAAAGAAAACTGCCTCCGATCCAAGCAGAGCAGATCAGCGAGAAGGTGGGCATCACTTGGGGAAGTGGATGTGGGTATCAAAGATGAACACTGGATATGTGTCCTGGTCATGGGAGGTGGGTGGTGCGAGAAAGGTGACATTGTGGGTGCCAGCTCGTTCCTGACCCTGAGCACTCCACCACCACCGCCCTCGACCTGCAGGAGGTGGAGAGCATGACTGACAGCTCCATATGTTTTCTAAGGAAGGTGGACGACAGTGCTGCTGCTCAGCCACAGGGCATGGAGTTCACGACAAGCAGGTGAGGGGCTTTGAGAAGGAACATCAGCAGGGGGCCAGCCCTCCCGCAGCCTCAGCCAGGCTTTGGAGTGGGCCCAGTAGGGCTTCTGGGTGGGCCTGAAGCAGCCCATCACCTTCGCCGGAGGTGCCTACGATGCCATCGTCAAGCTCTTCCCAGACTGGCCCAGGCGGGACCTGGATTCTGTCTCGGACCTGTTACTGCCGTCAAAGTGGCAACGCATCAAATTCCCAGATGTACTCCATGTTCACAGAGGAGCTCCTACCAAAGTCACGGGGAGCAGGAGACTTGTAGGAGGAGGAATGATGGAGGTGTGGGGGCTGATGGCATTCAGGAGCGTGGGACACGAGTTCTTTGGCCACTTTGGCTGAAATTCACCATCCCCATCCAATTAGTGGGAGAGATTTGAGATCACAGATGCAGCACTTTTTACCAGAGAAAAATATTTTTTTTTCCAAAAATCGATCTAGAATTTGGAAGCAGCTCTTT
Organism: Piliocolobus tephrosceles; assembly: GCF_002776525.5. Taxonomy (NCBI): domain Eukaryota; kingdom Metazoa; phylum Chordata; class Mammalia; order Primates; family Cercopithecidae; genus Piliocolobus; species Piliocolobus tephrosceles. The sequence goes on along the minus strand of NC_045454.1, from coordinate 33,344,430 downwards.
ATAAAGATGAGAGTGTTGAGTGACTGGATGTTGGGTTGGGGACTTTTTCCAGTTCAAGGATAATTTCTACAGCAGAATAAAAACTTCTATCAAAGAGCCATGGCCAACTATCTGTGGTAGTACAAGGATGGTTTTATGTTCAACTGAGGCCAGTTTAGAATAGAGAATTATGTGGGAAATAAACAGAGAACATGGCGATGGAACCACGTGTTGTAACTGCATAGGCATCCATACTATGGAAGTTCCTTCCTCCTCTCCTTCCTGCTCTGTGTGCCTCCTCCCAGCATCGGGCATCCCCACGTCCTGGGCCTGTGCTGGGAGAGATATAAAGGACACCATTGGCTATAGGCTAGGGGACTGGCATGGTCAGGGGAGCCTGTGAAGTCAGAGTAGCCCCTGAGGACCAGTCCTGGGATGACAGTGTCCAACTGACCAGGCCCCTGCTGACCAGAGCCCCATGGACTGGGGCCTCTGCCATGACCTGGCCTTCACTGAATGGGCCCTGATAACCAGGACCCCACTGAAGAGTCACTGCTGACGAGGCCCCACTCACCAGGCCTTACTGACTGGACTCCACCTGACTAGGCCCAGGCTGACCAGGTTGTTACTGACCAGGCCCCACTGGCAGCTGCTCTTCCCCCCAGCCAAGCCAGGCCCCCATTGATTGGGTCCAGTGATCAGTCAGCCAGTGGCCAGAGCTGCACTGACCAGGTCCCCGCTGACTAGTTACTTACTAACCAAGCTCCTGGAAACCAGGTTCACACTGACCGGGCACAAGGCCCCACTGACTAGGTCTTCGTGAAAAGGCCCTCACTGCCCAGACTCCACTAACTAGGCTTCATGAATGAGACTTTCACCGATAAAGTCTTTGCTGGTCATGCCTCCACTACCCAGGCTTCTAGTGATTATGTCCCCTTGGGTCACGTCCCTCTTGACTGAACAGGCCCACACTTGAACAGGCCCCCAATGTCTATCCCCTGCACTGACTAGGCCCTCACATCCAAGTCCCACTGACCGGATATTCTGGCCAGGTTTTCACCGACTATGTCCCACTGCCAGACTCTAAGAACTAGGCCCCACTGGCCAGGCCCTCTCTGACCAGGTTTCTGCTGACAAGAACCTGTTGAAAGGTGTTTGCTGACTAGGTGAGTCCTAACCAGATCATCCATGACCAAGGTCCCCACTGATCATGTTTTCACTGACCAGGCCCAAAAGGACTAGGCCCCAGTGACCAGGTCCACCACTGAGCAGGCACTGCTGACAAGGTCCCCATGGAACAGGCCCCCACTGTCAGGCCCCCGTTGACTAAGCCACAATGACTATGTCACAGCGGACCAGGCCCTGGTTATTAGGTTTAAGGGACAAAATCCTTGACCACCAGGTCCCACTGGCCAGCTCCCCACCCAACAGGTCCCCATAGATGACCCTGAGTTACCAGGACCCCACTAACCAGACCTCTACAGACTAGGCCCCAATAACCAAGACCCACAGACAAGGCCCTCACTCACTGGGCTTCAACTGATGAGATTCTGACTGACCAGGTATTTAATGACCAGACTAGGTCATTTATTGACTAGGCCCTACTACCCAGGACCCCAGTGACCAGGCCCCCACTAATCAGGTCCCAAGTCACCAGACCCCCACTGACTGTCCCAACTGACAAGGCCCCCACTGCCTAGGCTTCCACTGACCAGGTCCACACTGACCAGGCCTCAAGAGATGAGGCCCCAACTTACCAAGAACCCACTGACTAGAGAGACCTCCACCGACTGGGCCCAACTGACAAGGTTCCAACTGACCATGTTTTTACTGACCTGACTTTACTGAACAGGCCCCACAGCTCAGTATCCAGTGACCAGACTCTCACTGACTAGGTCTCACTGTCAGGCCTCAAGTGACCAGGCCTCACTATCCAGGACACACTCATGAGGCTTCCACTGCCAGGCTCCCACTGACTGGGCCCAACTGACGAGGCCCTCAATGACCAGGTCCTTAACTGATGAGGTTCCAACTGACCAGGTCCTTAGTGACAGACCTTTACTGACTAGCCCCCACTAAGCAGGACCCCACTAAACAGGTGTCCACTGACAAGATCCCAGTTGATCATATCCCCAATGTCCAGGTTTCACTGACTAGGCCCCACCAACCTGGTCCCACTGACAAGCCTCCAGCTGACCAGGTCCCCACTGACTGGGACTCAACTTACAAGGCCCCATTAGCCAGGCCTCACTGACCAGGACTCCACTGACTGGGCCCCATCTGATAAGGTTCTGATTGACCAGGTCCTTAATGAACAGGCCTTTACTGACCAGGCCCCACTCCCCATGACCCCAGTGACAAGACCCTCACTGACCAGGTTCCACGGCCAGGCCTCCAGTGACCAGGCCTCACTATCCAGAACCCACAGATGAGGCTTCCACTGCCAGGCTGACTGGGGCCCAACTGACGAGATTCCAACTGACCACTTCCTTCACTGATGAGGTCCTAACTGACCATGTTCTTAACTGACAAGTTCCACCTGCCCAAGTCCTTAACTGATGAGGTTCCAACTGACCAGGTCCTTAACTGATGAGGTTCTGACTGGCCAGGTCTTTAATAACCAGACTTTTATGGATTAGGCCCCATTAACCAGGAACCCAGTGATCCAGAACTTTACTGACCAGGGCCCACCAGCCAGGACCCCAATGATCAGGCCCCACTGACCAGGCTTCACTTGATGAAGCCTCAACTTACCAGGACCCGAGACCACCACTGACTAGACCCCACTAGCCAGGACCCCCTGATGAGGTCTCCACTCCTAGGCTGCCACTGACTGGGCCATACTGACAAAACCCCCAATCAGACCGTCGGTGACCAGGCCTCACTGTCCAGGACCCACGGATGAGGCTTCCACTGCCAGGCCCCCACTGAGTGGGCCCAACTGACAAGGCCCCCTCTGTCAAGGTCTCCACTGACTGGGCCTCAAATGACGAGGTTCTGACTGACTAGGTCCTTACTGAACAGACCTTTACTGACCAGGCCCCACTAATGAGGACTCCAAAGACCAGGCCCCCACTGACAAGACCACAGTTGATTATGCCCCCAGTGGCCACGTTTCACTGACTAGGCTCCACTGAAAAGTCCCTCACTCACCAGGTCCCCATTGACCAGGCCCCAACTGATGAAGCCTCAACTTACCAGGACCCCACTGACCAGACCTCCACTGAGTAGGCCCCACTAGCCAGGCTCCACTGATAGGCCCCCCAGTTCCAGACCCCACTGCCAAGCTCCCCACTGACCAGGTCCCTCCACTGACTGATGAGGTTCCCACTGACCAGGTCCTTAATTACCAGACCTTAACTGGCTAGGCCTCACTACCCAGGACTCCAATAGTGAGGTCCCCACTGTTCAGGTCCCTACTGAACAGACCCCCACTGACTGGGCCCCCACTGCCAGATTTCCACTGACTAGGGCTCAATGACCAGGCTTCCACTGACCAGGACCCCAATAACCAGGTCACACTCACCAGGCCCCCACTGACCAGATTTCAGCTGACCAGGCTCATGCTGACCAGGACACACTGATGTAGTCCCAAGTGACCAGGCCCTCTGACCAGTACCCTCTGATCAGGTCCCCTCAGACCAGGTCCTCACTGACCAGGTGCCTGCTCACCAGGCTTCCTCTGACTAGGTCTCCAATGATTGTGTCCCCAGTGACCACACCCCCACTGACCAGGTGCTACTGACCAGGCTGCTGCTGACCAGGTCAGCACTGACCAGACCCCCACTCACAAGGACGTATTCACCAGGCCCTGCTGACCAGGTCCCACATGACCAGGTCCCACATGACTCCACTGAATAGGTTCCACTGATGTGGCCCCCAATAACTCACCTATATTAGTGTGTTCTTGCATTGCCATAAAAAAAACCTGAGACTGGGAAATTTATAAAGAAAAGAGGTTTAATTGACTCATGGTTCTAAAGGCTGTACAGGAAGCACAATGCTGGCATCTATTCGGCTTCTGGAGAGGCCTTAGGACACTTTCAATCATGGTGGAAGGCGAAAGGGTAGCAGGCACGTCTTACATGGCTGGAGCAGGAGGAAGTGTGGGGAGGAAGTGCTACACACTTTTAAACAACCAGATGTCATGCAAACTCCATCACAAGAACAGCACTAAGGGGATTAGCTAAACCATTAATGAGAAACCACCCCCACGATCCAATCACTTTCCACCAGGCCCTACCTCCAACATTAGTGATTCCAATTCAACATAAGATTTGGGCAAGGACAGATTCAAACCATATTGTTCCACCTCTGGCCTCTCCCAAATCTCACGTCCTTCTCATATTTCAAAATACTACTGGCTGGATGCGGTGGCTCATGCCTGTAATCCCACCACTTTGGGTGGCCGAGGCAGGTGGATCACAAGGTCAGGAGATTGAGACCATCCTGGCCAACAGGGTGAAACCTCGTCTCTACTAAAAATACAAAAAATTAGCCAGGCATCTGGCTAATACAGGTGATGGAGGCCTGTAGTCCCAGCTACTGGGGAAGCTGAGACAGGGGAATCACCTGAACCCATGAGGTGGAGATTGCAGTGAGCCGCGATCATGCCACTGCACTCCAGCCTGGTGACAGAGGGAGACTCTTTCTCCAAAAAAAAAAAAAAAATACTACCATGCCTTCTCAACAGTCCTGCAAAGATTTAACTCATTCCAACATTAACTCAAAAGTCTACAGTCCAAAGTCTTATCTGAGACAAGGCCAGTCCCTTCTGCCTATGACCCTGTAAAATAAGAAACAAGTTTGTTACTTCCAAGATACAATGGGGTATAGGCATTGGATCAACATTCCCATTCTAAAAGGAAGAAATCGGCCAAAAGAAAGGGGTTACAAGCATACACAAGTCCAAAACCCAGCAGAATAGTCATTAAATTTTAAAACTCCAAAATAACTTCCTTTGACTTCATATCCCACATCAAGGGTATGCTGGTACAAGGGGTGGGCTCCCAAAGTCTTGGGCAGAACCACACTTGAAGCTTTCCAGGATTCAGCACCTGTAGATGCTCTCAAGGACTGCCCTTGAGTACTTGTAGCTTTTTCAGGCTAAGGGTGCAAGCTGCCAGTGGATCTACCATTTTGATGTCAGGAGGACAGTGGTTCTCTTCTCATAGCTCCACTAGGCAGTGCTCCAGTGGGACTCTGTGTAGGGGCTCCAACCCCACATTTCCCCTCCACACTGCCCTAGAAGAGATTCTCCATGAGGGCTCCACTTGAGCAGTAGGCTTCTACATGGACATCCAGACTTTTCCATGAATCTTCCTAAATCTAGGTGAAGGTTTCCTAGCTTCAACTCTTGCACTCTGCACTGCAATAGTAGTACAGGTCCACTGAACCATCAAAGACCAGGTATGTGCCCCTGCCTGGTGTTCCTGACTCATCCACCAGTGTGGAGCTGTCATCCCACTCTTAATTACAGTCATCATCGTTGCCCTAGCTGGCCTGGCTACCACCAGAGTTGCTGAGGTGATGACTGCAGGTTCCCCAACCCCCGGCTCTGGAAAGCCTGAACTGGCAGCTGGAAGGCCCCTGGTGGTGGTCCCTGGTGGTGGCACCTGTTGCTGCTGCAGCAGCAGCTAGAGGGCTTCAGGAGGCAGCTTCGAGGAGGTGGGTACCATGGTGAGGAGGGCCTTGAAGCCTCTGGGTGACATGTTGGCCTAGCAGGCTGGGGCACCAGGGCTGCTGTCACTCACCAGGCCCAGCCTAGGGGCAACGGAGTGAGGCCTTGTCTCTAAGAAGAAGCATCTGCATGACAGAAAACATTTGTATACTATACATCTGATAATGCATTAATATCACAAATGTATAAAAACTCAAACAATCCAACAGCAAGAAAACAAATACTATTAAATATTAGCAAAGGACTTGATTATTAGCAAAGGACATTTCTCAAAGAAGGCATGCATATGAGCAACAAGTACATGAACAAAAGCCCAAGTTCAATAATCATCAGGGAAATGCAAATTAAAACCAGAATGAGATGTCACCTCACATCTGCTAGAATAGCTATTTCAAAAAGTTTGAAATGGGCCGGGCGCGATGGCTCACGCCTGTAATCCCAGCACTTTGGGAGGCCGAGGCAGGCGGATCACAAGGTCAGGAGATCGAGACCACGGTGAAACCCCGTCTCTGCTAAAAATACAAAAAATTAGCCGGGCACGGTGGCGGGCACCTGTAGTCCCAGCTACTCAGGAGGCGAGGCAGGAGAATGGCGTGAACCCGGGAGGCGGAGCCTCCCTCCCTCCCTTCCTTCCTTCCTTCCTTTTGAAACATGATGTCTGATGTTTCTCAGGCTGGAGTGCAGTGGCTAGTCACAGGTGAAATCATAGCTCACTGCAGCCTCAAACTCCTGGGCTCAAGCGATTCTCTCACCTCAGCCTCCTGAGTAGCTGGAACTGCAGTCATGTGCCACCATGCCCAGCCAGAAGTTTCTATTATCCTATTTGGTGTTCTTAATCATTACATATTTTATTTAAGGATATACTAAAGTGATTACATATTTTTTCTATGTTAATCTTTTTTTTTTTTTTTTGAGGCGGAGTCTTGCTCTGTCTCCCGGGCTGGAGTGCAGTGGCCGGATCTCAGCTCACTGCAAGCTCCGCCTCCTGGGTTTATGCCATTCTCCTGCCTCAGCCTCCCGAGTAGCTGAGACTACAGGCGCCCGCCACCTCGCCCAGCTAGTTTTTGTATTTTGAGTAGAGACGGGGTTTCACCATGTTAGCCAGGATGGTCTCGATCTCCTGACCTCGTGATCCACCCATCTCGGCCTCCCAAAGTGCTGGGATTACAGGCTTGAGCCACCGCGCCCAGCCTATGTTAATCTTTTAATCAAATAAACTATTTTTTTTGAGACACAGTCTTGCTCTGTCACCCAGGCTGCAGTGCAGTGGTGCCATCACAGCTCACTGTAACCTCTGCCTCCTGGGTTCAAGCAATTATCCTGCTTTAGCCTCCTGAGTAGTTGGGACTACAGGTGTGTGCTGCCACACCTGGCTAATTTTTGTCTTTTTAGTAGAGACGGGGTTTCACCATGTTGGTCAGGTTGGTCTCGAACTCCCGACCTCAGTTGATCTGCCCGCCTCAGCCTCCCAAAGTGCTGGGATTACAGGTGTGAGCCACCATGCCCAGCCTCGATTTTATTTTTAATAGTAAAATGTACATGAATAGTTTTTCACGTAATCTGGTAGTAGAAATACACAAGATATCACCATTAGATACTGCTAATCAAATACTTAAAAGGTGCAAGTATCTGGGTGATTTTGTATATAATACTTCCACACCTTTTTGTCAGACTAATGAGTATAATGAGATTTGATATTTGCTTCTGATGTTGCTGGACAAACTGGGTAAAGAAAAGGATTAAGTCAGGGATTCAAAGTTTTTAATACAAGTACTGTATTAACATCCTAAAAATTTATATGGAGCCCTGAAGAAGATCCTTATCTCCTGCAGCTTCAGGGCTCAAAATGCCAAAAATAAATCACAGCATCTCATCCCGTAACTGGCTGAATTACAACAAAAATTAAATTCCCAGGCTTGCAGGATGCCTACTTTTAACGTGGGTGTATTCATTCGGAAAACACTGGATATTAAAAAATTAGAATGAGGACTGGGCGCGGTGGCTCACGCCTGTAATCCCAGCATTTTGGGAGGCTGAGGTGGGAGGATCACCTGAGGTCAGGAGTTTGAGACCAGCCTGACCAACATGGAGAAATCCCTTCTTTATTAAAAATACAAAATTAGCTGGACGTGGTGGTGCATGCCTGTAATCTCAGCTACTCGGGAGGATGAGGCAGGAGAATGGCTTGAATCCGGGAGGTGGAGGTTGTGGTGAGTTGAGATCTCACTACTGCACTCCAGCCTGGGCAACAAGAGAGAAATTCCATCCAAAAAAAAAAGTATAGGCCAATGCTGGAACACAAAGTTGAATCAGCTGAGATTTATCAATGTGGGCTCTCTAAGCAGAGATTCTACGTTTAATGTTGCAGCTTGAGGAATCAAAAAAAGTTCTCCTACTTTGCTTCATTGACCAAAACATAAGCCAAAATGTGATCAATAGTAACTGAGTTAGAAATGCTGGATCTTAGGCCGGGTGGCTCACGCCTGTAATCCCAGCACTTTGGGAGGCCGAAGCAAGTGGATGACCTGAGGTTGGGAGTTTGAGACCAGCCTGACCAACATGGAGAAACTCCGTCTCTATTAAAAATACAAAATTAGCTAGAAAAGGATTAAGTCAAGGATTCAAAGTTTTTAATACAAGTACTGCATTAATATCCTAAAAATTTATATGGAGAAAAAGATCCTTATCTCCTACAGTTTCAGGGCTCAAATGCTGAAAATAATCACAGCATCTCATCCTGTAACGGGATGAATTACAACAAAAATTAAATTCCCAGGCTTGCAGGATGCCTACTTTTAAAGTGGGTGTATTCATTCGGAAAACATTGGATATTAAAAAGTTAAAATGAGGCCAGGCACAGTGGCTCAAGCCTGTAATCCCAGCACTTTGGGAGGCCGAGATGGGCGGATCACGAGGTCAGGAGATCGAGACCATCCTGGCTAACACGGTGAAACCCCGTCTCTACTAAAAATACAAAAACTAGTTGGGCGAGGTGGCGGGCGCCTGTAGTCCCAGCTACTCGGGAGTCTGAGGCAGGAGAATGGCGTAAACCCAGGAGGCGGAGCTTGCAGTGAGCTGAGATCCGGCCACCGCACTCCAGCCCGGGAGACAGAGCAAGACTCCGCCTCAAAAAAAAAAAAAAAGTTAAAATGAGGGCCAGGTGTGGTGGCTCACACCTGTAATCCCAGCACTTTGGGAGGCCAAGGTAGGAGGATCACCTGAGGTTAGGAGTTCGAGACCAGCCTGGCCAACATGGAGAAACCCTTTCTCTACTAAAAATAGAAAATTAGCTGGACATAGTGGCGCATGCCTGTAATTCCCAGCTACTCAGGAGGCTGAGGCAGGAGATCTCTTGAACCTGGGAGGCAGAGGTTTCAGTGAGCTGAGATCGCACCATTGCACTCCAGCATGGGCAACAAGAGCGAAACTCTGTCTCAAAAAAAAAAAGAAAAGAAAAGAAAAGAAAGAAAGAAATGCTGGATCTTCATTGGTTTGCTGTAAAGTGATTCAAAAGCTTTGAAAGATTTGAATGATAAAGTATCTTTTTCATTTAAAACATACTCAACTGAGGAGGATCCAGGAGACACCATTCATTATAACTGTGAGACATACATTTGTGAGAGGAGTCCCAGTATCACTGAAGAGCTTGATCAACACACTTCTCTGTAAGACAGAACTTACAATGAAGATTGTTGCCACCAAAATGAAAAATCTAAATGCATTGGTTATAACTAGATCTTGGGACTGCAGGATTTAAGTGGCAGCACTCAAATGCAGCTGTGAAAAGAATGGTGGGAATAGTTATTTAATAGACTGCAAAGTCAAAGCAAGCAATAAGAACAGTTTGACTCATGGGTTTCCTAGAATTAGAATAGATGGCGCAGTGACTCATGCCTATAATCCCAGCACTTTGGGAGGCCGAGGTGGGTGGATCACCTGAGGTCGGGAGTTTGAGACCAGCATGACCAACATGGAGAAACCCCATCTCTACTAAAAATATAAAATTAGCTGGGCGTGGTGGCGCATGCCTGTAATCCTAGCTATTAGGGAGGCTGAGGCAGGAGAATTGCTTGAACCTGGGAGGCGGAGGTTGCAGTGAGCTGAGATTGCGCTGAGCCAAGATCACACCATTGCACTCCAGCCTGGGCAACAAGAGCGAAACTGTGCCCCACCCCCCCAAAAAAAAAAAAGAATTAGAATAGATAGGAAGACTACTAAGTTCTTACTTGATCTGTAGAAGTTCAAGTCAAACAAAGTCAAACCTGAACTATGAAACAAAAAACCAAAGATTTATGGCTTCTCAATTTTTTTTTTTTTTTTTTTTTTTTTTTGAGACGGAGTCTCGCTCTGTTCCCCAGGTTGGAGTGCAGTGGCCGGATCTCAGCTCACTGCAAGCTCCGCCTCCCAGGTTTACGCCATTCTCCTGCCTCAGCCTCCCGAGTAGCTGGGACTACAGGCGCCCACCACCTCGCCCGGCTAGTTTTTTGTATTTTTTAGTAGAGACGGGGTTTCACAGTGTTAGCCAGGATGGTCTCGATCTCCTGACCTCGTGATCCGCCCGTCTCGGCCTCCCAAAGTGCTGGGATTACAGGCTTGAGCCACCGCGCCCGGCCAATTTTTTTTTTTTTGAAATGGAGTCTCACTCTGTCACCCAGGCTGGAGTACAGTGGTGCGACTTCGGCTCACCGCAACCTCCACCTCCTGGGTTCAAGCCTTCCGAGTAGCTGGAATTACAGCCATGTGACACCACACCGGCTAATTTTTGTATTTTTTTAGTAGAGACTGGGTTTCATCATGTTGGTCAGGCTAGTCTCGAACTCCTGACCTCGTGATCAGCCCGCCTCGGCCTCCCAAAGTGCTGGGATTACAGGTGTGAGCCACTGCGCCCGGCTTGGCTTCTCAATTAATTTCCAGTCTTGAATTAGTTTACAGACCCAGAGCTCCTTGAATCAATGAGATGCTGGGTCCCTATGAGGAAGAACTCCAGTATACCACTACAAATGTATATCGTTAATTTCTCCCCCTCTTTTCTTTTTTTTTTTTTTTTTTTTTTTTTTTTTTTTTTTTTTTGAGGCGGAGTCTCGCTCTGTCGCCTGGACTGGAGTGCAGTGGCCGGATCTCAGCTCACTGCAAGCTCCGCCTCCCGGGTTTACGCCATTCTCCTGCCTCAGCCTCCGGAGTAGCTGGGACTACAGGCGCCCGCCACCTCGCCCGGCTAGTTTTTTTTGTATTTTTAGTAGAGACGGGGTTTCACCGTGTTAGCCAGGATGGTCTCGATCTCCTGACCTCGTGATCCGCCCGTCTCGGCCTCCCAAAGTGCTGGGATTACAGGCTTGAGCCACCGCGCCCGGCTCTCCCCCTCTTTTCCCCAAAGAAAACGATGCCCTTTAACCAGAGAACCTTTGCACTGGGAAAAAAAGAAATAATCAGACCTTTGAGGAATTACTGAATAAAGTTTCTGAATTGATAATAATTCCAGGAGAACTGAAATGACATTGCAGTGCATTAACCAGAGTAGGAACTTATGGAGTTTTGAATCAATTCTAATTCCCAGTTGGCCTGGTGGGTTTCTCAAACCACCCTTTAGTTATCTCCCCCATTCTGGAATACATAATTAGATTAGCCATACTCAGCAGCTGGTAGAATCTCAAACTGGTTCCCTGACCAATGGAGCGAGAGCTATTATGGTTAAAAAAAAAAAAAAGGTCAAGATGAAGTTATCAGAACTGCCTATTCCTAGGAAAAAGTAAACCAAAAGCAACAGCACATCTGTACAGGGATTTCAGAGACTGATGCCACCAGGAAGGTTTTGAAAGATCCAAGGTTAGGCTGGGAGAGGTGGCTCATGCCTGTAATCCCAGGACTTTGGGAAGCCGAGGCGGGCGGATCACGAGGTCAGGAGTTTGAGACCCACATGGTGAAACCCCATCTCTACTAAAAATACCAAAAAAATTAGTCAGGTGTGGTGGCACGCACCTGTAATCCCAGCTACTTGGGAGGCTGAGGCAGTTGAATCACTTGAACCTTGGAGGCAGAGGTTGCACCGAGCTGAGATCATGCCACTGCACTCCAGCCTGGGTGAAGAGCGAGACTCCATCTCAAAAAAAAAAAAACAAAAAGATTCAAGGGTCATGGCTCTCATTTCATCCTATATAAGTCACTGAACAAACATAAGAGATCTTGGAGAATTATACTGGATAAACGCAAGCTTAAATCATATGGAGACTCCCATTGCAGCTGTTGTACCAGACGTTGTTTTATACTTGAGCAAATATACACATCCCTGGTACCTAGTGTACAGCTATTCATCTGCCTAATACTTTTTTTTCTCTATCATTGTTAATAAATACCACCAGAAGCAGTTTGCTTTCAGGTGGCAAAGACAGAAACACACCTTCACTGTCCTACCTCACACACTAGTAATTGGCTCAGGCTTCTGTAACAGCATACCAACTGAGTGACTTAATCAATGTATTTTATTCTCACTGTTGCAGAAGGTAGAAGTTATAATCAAGATCATCAGAACTGGTATCTGGTGAGATCTCTCTCCTTGGGTTGTAAGTGGCCACCTTCTCTATGTCCTTCCATGGACTTTCCTCTGTGCTTTTGTGGTAAGGGAGATCTCTAATGTCTCTTTCTCTTCTTATAATGACACTTTTGTTTCCTTTTTTTTGAGATGGAGTTTCACTCTTGTTGCCCAGGTTGGAGTGCAATGGTGCAATCTTGGCTCACTGCAAGTTCCGCCTCCTGGGTTCAAGCGATTCTCCTGCTGCAGCCTCCCTAGTGGCTGGGATTACAGGCGCCCGCCACCATGCCTGGCTAATTTTTCATATTTTTTGTAGCGACGGGGTTTCGCTATATTGGCCAGGCTGGTCTTGAACTCCTGACCTCAGGCAATCCACCTGCCTCAGCATCCCAAAGTGCCGGGATTACAGGCGTGAGCCACTGCGCCTGGCTCTCATTTAATCTTAATTCCCTCCAATTAGCCACATTGAGGTTAGAGCTTCAACATATAAATTTTAGAGGAACACAGTTCAGTCAATAATAGTGATATATCAACTCTTCAGCCTTATGTTGTAGCTTAGTTTGCTGCGATCTTGGTCATCTTTTCCTTCCACAAACAATCACACTGGTTCTTTACATTGATCGTATTATGCTTATTGAATATAGTGAGCAAGAAACTCACTAGACTTATTGGTATGAGAAGCTCACTCTAGACTTATTGGTATGAAATTTATGTCAGGATGTAAGGACATTAATCCAACAAAATTTCAGAAGCCTTCTATCTCTGTGAGATTTATAGGGTCCCAGTGGTTTGGGATATGCCAACATATCCCTTGTAAGGAGAAGAGTAAGTTCTTATATTTTGCTTCTATTACAACCAAACAAGAGGCACAACCCTCGTGGGCCTTTTGGTTTTGAAGGTAACATATTTCTCATTTGGTAAGTTACTCTGGCCCATTTACCCTGTGACCCAAAAAGCTGCTAGCTTTCCTTTACTCAGAAGAAAAGAATATTCTACATCAGATCCAGAAGAATATTCTACATCAGATCCAGGCTGTCGTGTCACTTGGGTCGTGTGTTCCAATAGGGTCAAAGGTGCTGAAATTGTTTTTTTTTTTTTTTTTTTTTTTTGAGAGGGAGTCTCGCTCTGTAGCCCAGGCTGGAGTGCAGTGGCCAGATCTCAGCTCACTGCAAGCTCCGCCTCCCGGATTTACGCCATTCTCCTGCCTCAGCCTCCGGAGTAGCTGGGACTACAGGCGCCCACCACCTCGCCCGGCTAGTTTTTTTGTATTTTTAGTAGAGACAGGGTTTCACCGGGTTAGCCAGGATGGTCTCGATTTCCTGACCTCGTGTTCCGCCCGTCTCGGCCTCCCAAAGTGCTGGGATTACAGGCTTGAGCCACCGCGCCCAGCCGGTGCTGAAATTGTTGATGGCAGATAGAGATGATCTTTGGAGCTTCTGGAAAGCCTCTGTGTTAATCACAGGAAAGATTTTGGAGGAAAATCATACCATCCTATGTAGATAATTGCTCTTTTTCTTTTCCCCCTCCCCTCCCCTCCCTCCCTCCCTCCCTTCCTTCTTTCTTTTCTTCTTTTCCTTTCTTTTCTTTTCTTTGTTTTTTTTTTTTGAAACAGCTTTTGGCCTGTTACTGGGCCACGAGAAAATACACTGGAAAATTTTATATCGTTAAAATGTCCATGGCCGGGCGCGGTGGCTCAAGCCTGTAATCCCAGCACTTTGGGAGGCCGAGGCGGGCGGATCACGAGGTCAGGAGATCGAGACCATCCTGGCTAACATGGTGAAACCCTGTCTCTACTAAAAATACAAAAAACTAGCCGGGCGTAGTGGCGGGCGCCCGTAGTCCCAGCTACTGGGAGGCTGAGGCGGGAGAATGGCGTAAACCCGGGAGGCGGAGCTTGCAGTGAGCCGAGATCGCCACTGCACTCCATCCTGGGCGACACAGCGAGACTCTGTCTCAAAAAAAAAAAAAAAAAAAAAAAAATGTCCATGCTGGCCAGGCATGGTGGCTCATGCTTATAATCCCAGCAGTTTGGGAGGCCAAGGCAGGTGGATCGTTTGAGCTCAGGAGTTCAAGACCAGCCCGGGCAACTTGGTGAAACCTTGTCTCTACAGAAAATACCAAAATTAGCTAGGCATAGTGGTGCATACCTGTGATCACCAGCTACTTGGAGGCTGAGGTCAGAGGAATGCTTTAGTTCAGGAGGTTGAGGCTGCAGCGAGCCATGATTGTGCTGCTGTACTTCAGCCTGGGTGATACAGCAAGTCTCTGTCTCAAAATAAAATAAAATAATAACATAAAATAAAAGTCCATGCTTCTCAAAGTGATATAGAAATTAAATGCAAGTCCTATCCAAACCCCAATGGCATTTATTATTAAATTAGAAAAACATAATTACAGATTTACTTGGAACCAAAAAAGACCCTAAATAGTCAAAAGCAATATTGAGTAAGATGAACAAAGCTGAAGATAATAGACTCCCTGATTTCAAAACATATTAAAAAGCAATGCAATCAAAACAAGATAGTACTGGCATAAAAACAGACATAAAGAACAATGGAACAGAATGGAGAGTCCCAAACTAAATCTAATATATACATACAATCAACTGATCTTCAACGAGGGTGCCAAAAATACACAACAGAGAAATGAGTCTTTTAAGTAAATAGTGCTGGAAAAATTGGATCTCCATATGCAAAAGAATAAATGTGGACTCTTACTTCACACCACATTCAAAAATCAACTTAAATGGATTAAATATTTAAACATAGGACCTGAAAACATAAAATGGCTAGAAAAAAAATGGAAAAATTTTCAGAACTTCAGACATTGCGAGGCTTTTGTTTTTAAATTAGACTTCAAAAGAACAGGCAACAGGCTGGGTCACACCTTTAATCCCAGCATTTTGGGGGGCTGAGGCAGGCGGATCACCTGAGATCAGGAGTTGGAGACCAGCCTGGCCAACATGGCAAAACCCCATTTCTACTAAATATATTTTAAAAATTAGCTGGGTGTGGTGGTGCACTCCTGTTGTTCCAGCTACTCAGGAGGCTGAGGCAGGAGAACTGCTTGAACCTGGGAGGTGGAGGTTGCAGTCAGCTGAAATTGCATCACTGTATTCTAGCCTGGGCAACAGAGTGAGACCCTGTCTCAAAAAAACAAAACATTAAGACAAAAAAACAGGCAACAAAATCAGGACAGACAAGTGGGACTACCTCGAATAGAAAAACTTCTGAACAAAGGACATAATCCACAAATGAAAAGATGACTTGGCCGGGCACGGTGGCTCAAGCCTGTAATCCCAGCACTTTGGGAGGCCGAGACGGGAGGATCACGAGGTCAGGAGATCGAGACCATCCTGGCTAACACGGTGAAACCCCATCTCTACTAAAAATACAAAAACTAGCTGGGCGAGGTGGCGGGCGCCTGTAGTCTCAGCTACTCGGGAGGCTGAGGCAGGAGAATGGCATAAACCCGGGAGGCGGAGCTTGCAGTGAGCTGAGATCCGGCCACTGCACTCCAGTCCGGGGGACAGAGCAAGACTCTGCCTCAAAAAAAAAAAAAAAAAAAGAAAAGATGACTTAAGGAATGAGAAAAAAATAGTTGCCAATAATATATCTCATAAAGGTATATCCAAAAATACAAGGAATTCCCACAACTTAATAGCAAACCCCAAATAACATGATTTAAAAATGAGTAATGACCTAAATAAACATTTATCCAAAGAAGACATAAGAATGGCCACAGGTATATTTAAAAAATGCTCCATGTCACTAAATGTCAGTCAAATGCAAATTTAAGTCACAATAAGACATCACCTCACTCTTGTGAGGACAGGTATATTAAAAACAAACAAGCGTGCTAAAGTTATGAAGACACTGGAACTTTTGTACACAGCTGTCAGGAATTAAAATTGGCAGCAACAAGGCCAGGTGCAGTGGCTCATGCCTGTAATCCCAGCACTTTGGGAGGCTGAGGCGGGCAGATCATGAGGTCAGGAGATCGAGACCATCCTGGCTAACACGGTGAAACCCCTGTCTCTACTAAAAACAAATACAAAAAATTAGTTGGGCATGGTGGTGGGTGCCTGTAGTCCCAGCTACTTGGGAGGCTGAGGAAGGAGAATGGCGTGAACCAAGAGGCGGAGCTTGCAGTGAGCCGAGATTGAGCCACTGCACTCCAACCTGGGTGACAGAGCGAGACTCCGTCCCAAAAAAAAAAAAAAAATTACAATTTGATTCATTAAACTCAATTCTGGGGATATATCCAAAGGGAATATAACTTGGATCTTGAAGAGATATCTAGTTCTGTGTTTATTATAGCATTATTCACAATAGCCAAGATATGGAAGCCACCTAAATGTCCATAATGGATATATGAATGTGTCAAGTAAATGTAGTATATACATGATGCAATTGAGTATTATTTAGCCTTAAAAAGGGAATACATCTTTTCTTTTCTTTTTTTGAGATGGAGTCTCTCTCTGTTGCCCAGGCTGGAGTGCAGTGGCATGATCTAGGCTTGCTGCAACCTCCACCTCCCAGGTTCAAGTGATTCTCCTGCCTCAGCCTCCCAAGTAGCTGGGACTACAGGTGCTTGCCACCATGCCTGGCTAATCTTTTGTATTTTTAGTAGAGATGGGGTTTCACTGTGTTAGCCAGGATGGTCTTGATCTCCCAACCTTAGGTGATCGGCCCGCCTTGGCCTCCCAAAGTGCTGGGATTACAGGCATGAGCCACTGCGCCTCACCAGTAAATCTTTTCATTTGTGACAATACGAATGTACCTGAAGGATACTAAGGTACACATTAAGACATGATTGAAAGAAGCCAGACACAGAAAGACAAATATATCATGATCTCACATACGTGTGAAATACGAAGTAATCAAACATGTAGAGGCAGAGAGCAGAATGGTGTTTTCCAGATGCTGAGCTGAAAGAAAAACAGGAGTTGGGGGGATACAAAGTTTCAGTTACACAAAATGAACAAATTGGTCTGGTCTGGACAGCGCTGTTTTTTTAGTAAAATCTTAAAAGCTCAGGCAATGAAAACAAAAACAAATGGGGTTATATCAACCTAAAATGCTTTTGCGTAGAAAAAAAAATTAACAAGGTAAAGAGAAAACCTACAGAATGGCAGAATGTATTTTCAAAATATCCACCCAACAAGAGATTAATAACCAGAATATACAAAGAACTCAAATGACTTAATTGCAAAAAACAAACAAACAAAAAGAATCTAATTTTAAAATGGGCAAAAGATCTAACTAGATATTTCTCAGCCAAGTGCAGTGGCTCACATCTATCATCCCAACACTCTGGGAGGCTGAGGCAGGTGGATCACTTGAGTTCAGGAGGTCAAGACCAGCCTGGGCATCATTTTTGTAGAGGTGAAATCCCACCTCTACAAAAAATTAGCTGGGTGTGGTTGTGCACACCTATAGTCCCAGCAACTTGGGAGGCTGAGATGGGAGGATGGCTTGAGCCTGGGGAGGTTGAGGCTGCAGTGAGCTGTGATTATGCCACTGCACTCTACTGTTGATGACAGAGAGACATTGTCTCAAGAAAACCCAAAAAACAAAAAACAAAAAACCCCAATAACAGACTCCTGTCTTCAGCCAAAAAGATCAGGAAAGACACCTTATCAAACAAAAGTTTTATCCAATGTGCCTTCTATGCTAGGATAAAATAAGGGTAGATACAATAGGCTTTCTTTCACTTTTGTGTTTTATAAACTGTATGTGAATATAAAGGAACAAGTGAAGCATTGTTAACTAGGATAATTTCTGAATCTAATACTTAAAAAGCTATACTCGAAACAATATAAATAACTTAAATGGAATTTTAAAACATGTTCAAATTGTCTACATGAAGAAACTAAAAATCACACAGAGGAACAAAACAGAGAGAACAAACAGAAAACAATGTATCAGGGTAGTATTAACAAAATTATCTTAAGTGTTAAATGTTCTAAATTAACCAAGTAGGTCTCCCCTGACACATAACAAAAACATGCTGGGCAAAGTGGATAAGGTGAAGTTCACAATCAAGACCCAAATGAAGAAGGTGCTATGACTGGCTGTGGCTGTTGGCCACATGAAGATGACAGACGATGTTACACACAAACGATGTGTGCAACATTCACCTGGCTGTAAACTTCGTGGTGTCACTGCTCAAGAAAAACTGGCAGAATGTCTGGGCCTTACATATCAAGAGCACCACTGGCAAGCCCCAGCACCTGTATTAAGGCACATTCGAATAAATTCTACTGCCACCGGTCAAAAATAAATAAATAAAATAAAATAATCAGAGACAAAGATTGACAACATTGATTTTTTTTTTTTTTTTTTTCTGAGACGGAGTCTCACTCTGTCGCCCAGGCTGGAGTGCAGTGGCACAATCTGGGCTCACTACAAACTCTGCCTCCTGGGTTCACGCCATTCTCCTGCCTCAGCCTCCCGAGTAGCTGGCACTACAGGCGCCCGCAACCATGCCTGGCTAATTTTTTCGCATTTTTAGTAGAGATGGGGTTTCACCGTGTTAGCCAGGCTGGTCTCGATCTCCTGACCTCGTGATCTGCCCGCTTGAAGGGGAAGTCTCTGGGAAAACAAAAAATACATTGACCACAAAGATGATAAAAAGACAATGGATCAAAATTTATAAGACACAACAAAAGCAGTGTACTGAAGAAACTGATGGCACTAAACACATATATTACAAAAAACTGGTCGGGCATGGTGGCTCACATCTGTAATCCCAGCACTTTGGGAGGCCGAGGTGGGCGGATCATGAGGCCAGGAGATTAAGGCTATCCTGGCTAATATGGTGAAACTCCGTCTCTACTAAAAATACAAAAAAAAAAAAAAGAAAATTAGCTGGGTGTGGTGGTGGGCACCTGTAGTCCCAGCTACTCGGGAGGCTGAGGCAGGAGAATTGATTGAACCCAGGAGGCGGAGATTAAAGTGAGCCAAGGTCAGGCCACTGCACTCCAGCCTGGTGACAGAGCAAGACTCCATCTCAAAAAAAAAAAAAAAAAAAAAAAGAAACAAGGGATATCATTACAGACCCTGCAGACATAAAAAGTATAATAAAGTTATTAGTCTTCTAGGGCTGCCATAAGAAAATATGAGTCTGGGTGAGTTAAAAGAAATTATCTCACAGTTCTGGAAGCTGGAAGTCTGAGATCAAAGTCCTAGGACAGTTTGTTTCTCCTGAGCCCTCTGCATATGGCCACCCTCCTCTGTGTCCTCACATGGCCTTTTTCTTCTATGCGGCCCATTCTAGTGTTTCTCTGTCCCTTCTCCTTTATTTTATTTATTTATTTGTTTGTTTTTTGAGACAGGGTCTCACTCTATGGCCCAGGCTGGAGTGCAGTGGCACGATCTCAGCTCACTGCAACCTCCGCCTCCCGGGTTCAAGCGAGTCTCTTGCCTCAGTGACCTGAGTACAGGTGTGGGATTACAGGTGTGTGCCACTACGCCCAACTAATGTTTTATTTTTAGTAGAGCCAGAGTTTCACCATGTTGGCCAGCCTGGTCTCGAATTCCTGGCCTCAAGTGATTCGGCTGCCTTGCCCTCCCAAAGTGCTACAGTTGCAGGCGTGAGCCACAGTACCTAGGCTCTATCTCTTCTTATCATGATGATAATCATACTGGATTATGGCCTCACTCTCATGACCTCATTTAACCTTAATTACCTCTTAAAAATCTCCCTTTCGCCTGTAATCCCAGCACTTTGGGGGTCCAAGGCGGGCAGATCACGAGGTCAGGAGATCGAGACCATCCATAACTTAAATGGAATTTTAAAACATGTTCAAATTGTCTACATGAAGAAACTAAAAATCACACAGAGGAACAAAACAGAGAGAACAAACAGAAAACAATGTATCAGGGTAGTATTAACACGGTGAAACTCCATCTCTACTAAAAATACAAAAAATTGGCCGGGTGTGGTTGCAAAAAAAACCAAAAAACAAAACAAAACAAAAAACTCCCTCTCCACACCCAGTCTCAATGAGAGTTGAGACTTCAATATGAATAACTCTACACACACAAACTTTAACAGCTTAGATGAAATGATTTAACCGCTCAAAACACAAATTACCACAATTACCCAATTAAAAAACTGATATTTTTGAATTGCCCTACACTAGAAACTGAAATCATACTTTTATTATTTATTTATTTATTTATTTTTGAGATGAAGTCTCGCTCTTGTACCCCAGGCTGGAGTGCAATGGCGTGATCTTGGCTCTCTGCAACCTCTGCCTCCCGGGTTCAAGTGGTTCTCCGGCCTCAGCCTCCCAAGTAGCTGGGATTACAGGCACCTGTCAGCACGCCCAACTAATTTTTGTATTTTTAGTAGAGACGGGGTTTTACCATGTTGGCCAGGCTGGTCTCGAACTCCTGACCTCAGGTGATCCACCCACCTCAGCCTCCCAAAGTGCTGGGATTACAGGCATGAGCCACTGCACCCAGCCTGAAATCATAATTTTAAAACTAAAAATAAATAAATAAATTCAAGCCTGAATGGTTTTCCGAGTTCAGTGTTTAAAAAAGAGTTAACACCATTTCTACTCAATATTGTTCAGAAAGTAGAAGAGGAAGGAACATTTCCCAATATATTTTAGGAACCTAGTATTACCCTCAAACAGAATCAGAAAAAGGCAATACAAGTTCAGGTGCGGTGGCTCAATGCCTAGAATCCCAGCACTTTGAGAGGCCAAGGCAGATGAATCATTTGAGGTCAGGAGTTCTAGACCAGTCTGGTCAACATGGCAAAACCCTGTCTTTATTAAAAATACAAAAATTTGCTGGGTGTGGTGGTGGGTGCTTGTAATCCTAGCTACTTGGGAGGCTGAGGGAGGAGAATCGCTTGAACCCAGGAAGCAGAGGTTGCAGTGAGCCAAGGTTGCACCACTGTACTCCAGCCTGGGTGACAGGGCACAATTCTGTCTCAAAAAAAAAAAAAAAATTCACTATTATTTAAATGTGCCTGTTGCTGCATGTTCACATTATTAGTAAAATAGCATCAGACATTGAAATATGCAAAAAGAATAACATCCATGAACCCAAAGATAAGATTCCCAGCTTCATAAATGGCCCAGCAGCATCAGAATTAGAAGATTTCTAAGTAACTAGAATTCTTTTTTTTTTTTGTTGAGGCAGAGTCTGGCTCTGTCGCCCAGGCTGGAGTGCAGTGGCCGGATCTCAGCTCACTGCAAGCTCCGCCTCCCGGGTTTACGCCATTCTCCTGCCTCAGCCTCCCAAGTAGCTGGGACTGCAGGCGCCCACCACCTCGCCCGGCTAGTTTTTTTTTGTATTTTTTTTAGTAGAGACGGGGTTTCACTGTGTTAGCCAGGATGGTCTCGATCCCCTGACCTCGTGATCCGCCCGTCTCGGCCTCCCAAAGGGCTGGTATTACAGGCTTGAGCCACCGCGCCCGGCCAAGTAACTAGAATTCTTTGCTCCGCTGGAGAGGATGAACATGGGGGCTCCAGCAAGATAAGGACGGGGTCAGTGGACAGTGACTGGTCTAGTGAGCGTAGAATCCCAAAGACCTTGGGAAATAGTTACACAACAAGCTTTCAGGAAACAACTGGAACAAACCAGGCAACCCTGCAGATACTACTAGGAGTAGATAAGCAGAAGAGGGTCAGAGCCACAAAATCTAGGCAAAAGACACCAAACCACAAGAAGCACCCAGCCCTGCGAACACCAGCTGTGTCTACATCAGGACCAATCTTTTCAGACAGCTGCTGTGGATTGATGAGAGCAGTCACACACCAAACAGCAGTGCATCTGAACACAAGTCCCAAGACTCTCTTCTCTATTAATCCTTGTTTTGAGAGGATGGATATGGTTACGTTACAACATCCCCAAGCAACACTTGTGGGCGAGGGTAATCAGACATCCTCACCTAAAGAGGGCACAGAAAGGAGTAGGATGAAAACAGAGGGATAGGGAAGGGGTGTGTGCACTGGATCACACAGACTTTCCCCACAGGCACTATTTAAAACAAAAGAGCCCTAGAAATGTGCTGTGGTCTCCCTTGTACTTCCTCATCTTGCCAAGTGCATAGGTGCCACATGGTTTTGTTTTGTTTTGTTTTTTGAGATGGAGTTTTGCTCTTTCGCCCAGGCTGGAATGAAGTGGCTTGATCTAGACTCACTGCAACCTCCGCCCCCTGGGTTCAAGCGATTCTCCTGCCTCAGCCTCCAGAATAGCTGGGATTATAGTGCCTGCCACCACACCTGGCTAATTTTTGTATTTTAGTAGAGATGGCATTTCGCCATGTTGGCCAGGCTGGTCTCAAACTCCTGACTTCAGGTGATCCACCCACCTCAGCCTCCCAAAGTGTTGGGATTACAGGCGTGAGCCACCATGCCTGGCAGATGCCACAATTTTTTTTCTTTCTTTACACAGGTGCTGATGAACTCAGGTGTAATTAACCCTAAGGGGTAAATTATTTACTAAGTACAGTAACAGGGTCCAGCCTGGTACAGCTGGGATTGTAGTCCTGCAGCCTTGTGGCCGAAGGGCTGGGAGTGGCCATGAGATTACATCTCCCAGCAAGCTCAGCGAAGCGCGCGCAGCTCCGCCCCTTCCTCCAGTGATGCGCACAGTCCCTGATCCCTGTGCACGCTGGGATTGTAGTCCTGCAGCCCTGTGATCACTGGCCGGTAACAAGAAATTTCAGCTCAGGGCATGGTAGGCGAAGGCCCCCAATCTCAGCCTTGCTCCTCCATGTCTTCACAGCAGTTCTGCCATGCGGAGGGGGAGTCTGCCTGTTCTTTAACCTCTCCTACCTGATGGGAGAGGACAAGCTACCAGGGCAGCTTGTCGCACCAAGTAATTGTGATCCCGTATTCCCCAACGTGCTGGCTTCCTGACTTCCAAAGTTGCGGTGAGTTTGATTTCTTACAGAACTTCAAGGGTCCGGGATCGTTTCCCATCCTGCCCAAAGTTGCCATGGTTCAAGCAGTTCTCCTGCCTCAGCCTCCCGAGTAGCTGGGATTACAGGCACCTGCTGTCATGTCTGGCTCATTTTTGTATTTTCATAGAGACGGGTTTCACCATGTTGGCCAGCTGGGTCTCAAACTCCTGACCTCAGGTGATTCACCCACCTCGGCCTCCCAAAGTGCTGGGATTAGGTGTGAGCCACCACACCTGGCTTATATACTACTTTATAGTAAAATGCCTACCTCCAATATTTAATGGTATCTATATTAGAACAAAATTTAATGCATGAACTATCTTAAGGACAATTTATATTGATAGTATATTTTCTAAGAACATGTAATTTTTCTATTTGCTTATGTCTACATTCATATATTTCATGAATGGCGTGTGTCTTTTCTCATATTCTGTAAACCTTTTTGTAATATGGATTCCTAGATGGTTTATTTTATTCTGCTAAAAAGTAATCTGAGACACAATGAAATTGTAAAGAGTTTGAGTGAGAACAATTGATTAATTATAGGACACCAGTCTAAAAGAGGTTTAGGTTTCATTGACAGTGTAAGAGGCAACTATTTATTGGAAAAATGTAGAAACAAATTATTTGATTAATGGTAGTTACAAACTTGTTTCTTCTTGGT
Organism: Piliocolobus tephrosceles; assembly: GCF_002776525.5. Classification (NCBI taxonomy): domain Eukaryota; kingdom Metazoa; phylum Chordata; class Mammalia; order Primates; family Cercopithecidae; genus Piliocolobus; species Piliocolobus tephrosceles. The sequence continues at coordinate 33,320,649 of NC_045454.1, read as the reverse complement.
TTTTTGTTTATCTTGTTGAAAAGTCCCTAGTTATATAAGGTTGTTGGCTACTTCTGATTGGTTTAGCTTCCTTTCTGTTTTTCTTTAAAATAGGCAGCTACGAGAAATAATTCAAGTTAAGTTTAGCCGGGCATGGGGGCTCATGCCTGTAATCCTGGCACCTTGGGAGGCCGAGGTGGGTAGGTCACCTGAGGTCAGGAGTTCGAGACTAGCCTGGCCAACATGGTGAAACCCCTATCTCTACTAAAAATACAAAAAAGTTAGCTGAGCATGTAATCCCAACTACTCAGGAGGCTGAGGCAGGAGAATCACGTGAACCCCTGAGGTAGAGGTTGTAGTGAGCCGAGACCGCGCCATTGCACTCCAGCCTGGGCAACAAGAACAAAACTCCAACTCAAAAAAAACAAAAACAAAAACAAAAACCAATACCCAAATCCAAAATACTGTTCCAACATTAACTTTTGAAACTGCCTGTGATTCATGCTGACTCACACACCTCCCTCCTCCTCAACTCATGGAGAACGTGCAAGAACTATCAAGTCGTAGGACAGACGGCCAGAACCAGACATGGTGACATGCTGGGGTGGGGCCTATTTCACAGACCTTCAAACCCATAAGAAGGAAAAGTAGAACCTGGAACTGAGGATGCCCCAGCAACTCCAGATTTCATAACCCTTTAACAGGACTGACAGGAAGACCAAAGGCAAAGTTGAGACATCTGGAGGGTGAAAACCACCCTTGAACATCGGAATCCTTGGACATTGGAACTCCCCATGTCCACAGCCCTCTCCAAGCATGGATAGAGAAACTCAACAAAAATACACAAAAAGCTCAGTATACTCCAGAGTTTCTCACTCAGGAGCTCATTTTAATCCTGGAGGATCATTGTGGGCAGGTGTAGGAGAGTATCTTGAAATTGCATATGGCAGGCCCAATAGCAATAGAGCCATATTAAAGTGGATCTTGATTGTACATTAAGAAACTATGGCTGGGCATGGTGGCTTACGCCTGTAATCCCAGCACTTTGGGAGGCTGAGGTGGGTGGATCACCTGAGGTCGGGAGTTAGAGACCAGCCTGACTAACGTGGATAAACCCCGCCTCTACCAAAAAACAAAAATTAGCTGGATGTGGTGGTGTAGCAGGACAAGCCACAGACAAAACCCCTCAGACACCAATTTAAAGAAGGAAGGGCTTTATTTATTTATTTATTTTGAGACGGAGTCTCGCTCTGTCGCTCAGGCTAGAGTGCAGTGGCCAGATCTCAGCTCACTGCAAGCTCCGCCTCCCGGATTCATGCCATTCTCCTGCCTCAGCCTCCCAAGTAGCTGGGACTACAGGCGCCCACCACCTCGCCCGGCTAGTTTTTTGTATTTTTTAGTAGAGACAGGGTTTCACCGTTTTAGCCAGGATGGTCTCGATCTCCTGACCTCGTGATCCGCCCGTCTCAGCCTCCCGAAGTGCTGGGATTACAGGCTTGAGCCACCGCGCCCGGCCGGAAGGGCTTTATTGGGCCAGGAGCATTGGCAAGACTCACATCTCAGAAACCGAGTTCCTGGAGTGAGCAATTCATGTGCCCCTTAAGGGCTTACAATTCTAAGGGGGTCTGCGTAAGAGGGTCGTGATTTATTGAGCAAGCCGGGGGTACGTGACTGAGGGCTGCAAGCACTGGTAATTAGTACGGAACAGAACAGGACAGGGATTTTCACAGTGCTTTTCTATACAATGTCTGTAATCTATAGATAACATAAACCAATTAGGTCAGGGTTGATCTTTAACTACCAGGCCCAGGGTGTGGCGCCGGGCTGTCTGCCTGTGGATTTCATTTCTGCCTTTTAGTTTTTACTTCCCTTTCTTTGGAGGCAGAAATTGGGCATAAGACAATATGAGGGGTGGTCTCCTCCCTTATTCCCCACTTTTGAGAACTTCACTCATTAGTGGGAGTTCTCACTTTCGTTTTTACTACCCATGTCTTGCAAAACAGATCAATAGTGATTTATATAGTACACTTGTGCTAAAGCATTTTGGTGAACTAAGGTAGCAATGAAGCTTTTTATCATTCGAAGAAGTACAGGTAGCAAACAAGGGAGCAGTAAGCAGGTTCCTATTACTATTATGACTCTTATTGTAAGAGTTTTAAATCCTCTTAGCTCTGGGAACCATTTTTTAAACATGGCCCCAGGATCAAATCTATGCCACACTTGCATGGGCACATGTGCCAGTTTTGTCATAACTCTATGTCTTCAACTACTTGCCCTTGATCAACTATGTGTAGATAGCAATTAGTAAGGTTATATTTCCTACAGACCCCTCCTTCAGCTGCTAGCAAGTAGTCGAGAGCCAATCTATTTTGATAGATAACATTTCTCATCTGAGTTTCTTGCTGGGCCAGAATAGTCAAGGCTCTGCTGGTCTTATTAGTGATTATTTCTAAGACAGCTTGTAACTATATGATTCAGTTGAGCATGTAAATGGGGATACGGTATCCCTGCGAGCCATCTTGTGCCCAAGTACAGGCCCATGATATTGTATGATTCTCTCGGGGGACATTTATCATCTTTCTAATTTCTTATAGCTGTGCTTCTCTTTTCGCGGGAAGCATGGACAGGGAAGCCCAGGAGTTTGCCTGTCTTTATGGCAGTAGGAAGAAAGATGGTTTAATAGTGCCAGTAACACAACTACCTGCCCACTGGTCGGGTAATTTGGTGTAAGCTCTATGCCCACATATCCAGTGTAATCCAGTGGGGGCTGTCCAGTCCTGGTGGAACTCTGGGTGGGTCCTCACAGTTTGCAACTTTGGGAATTTACTAAATGGATTTTTCTTAGTGTGGTTTTAACTCCACTAGGTGACTGTTTTTGTAGTACTATTATACAGTTTTTGCCCAAGGCAGCGGAGTCTTCTCCCAGGAAGGGTGAAGTCCTTCCCCACTCTTGCTATACAGTATAGTCTAATGACTGAGGCTTTTGGGACCTAGAAGTTATCCGGGTGATTCTTTTGAGCCAGGAATTCATCAGAAACTGGGTCTGTAGGTACTAATTCTCAGGCTTCCCATGGCCATTGATCTCCCATTACAGTTCCTCCACATACATAACATGAAGTGACATTGAGAAACTGGGCTACATGCTCAGCTAATTGGAAAAACAAATTTCTTGTTTTTCCTGGAATTTCTGGTACTGGCACATTCAGTTCATCATAGAAGGTTTGAAATACTGCCTCAGGTGAGTGTTTATAAACTTCTCTTCAAACCATGATACTTACTCAAGGATCTAGTCCAGCCCCATCAATTCCTAGGGTTACACGCTCCCCTTTTTTCCAATGAGGATCAAGGGGGTTGGTTATTACTAGTTCTAAGGGGTTACACTGACCACTGGTACAGAAAGGGCCACTTTTCCCTTTCCAAAGGTGGACAGGATCCTTTTTATTTTTTACCCAAGTAGCCTAAATGATACATGATCAATATCCACATTCATTTTCACACGGTCTTAATTCATGACAAATGTACTTATTTTCTGCCATATACCTCTTTCTTAATTAAGAGAACCACATTTTATTCCTACCTTATTACTATTAATGACAGCACAGGCATCAAACTTCAAGGTGACTTGTTTGGGGACCCCCCCCCTTTTTTCTTGTTTTGGCTAAGACCTTACTCATATCATTCATGAGCCCCCACCAGTCCTCAGTCCTTAATCTTATTTTATTTTTTATTTTTTTATTTTTTGAGATGGAGTCTCGCTCTGTCGCCCAGGCTGGAGTGCAGTGGCCGGATCTCAGCTCACTGCAAGCTCCGCCTCCCGGGTTTACGCCATTCTCCTGCTTCAGCCTCCCGAGTAGCTGGGACTACAGGCGCCCGCCACCTTGCCCGGCTAGTTTTTTAAATATTTTTTAGTAGAGACAGGGTTTCACCGTGTTAGCCAGGATGCTCTCAATCTCCTGACTTCATGATCTGCCCGTCTTGGCCTCCCAAAGTGCTGGGATTACAGGCTTGAGCCACCGCGCCCGGCCCTTAATCTTATTTTAAAAATTGTGGTCGTGGGAGGCTCAGATGGGTCATAACACACATCAGGTTGGTCATTCCCTGGGCTATATACCTTGTATAGTATAGCATTATACAAACAAGTTCTTTTTAGAGTCCTGGTACACTTATAATAACCATAAAATAATAGGACTGTAGCAACTTTTTGTCCTATCTCAGTGACTTGATGTATACACTGGGAACAGCCCTCAGTCTGATGAAGGTCAGTTGAAGTCCTTACTGTACAAGTCCAAATTTTAAGGAAAATGAGTCCCACAATGAGTTTTCTCATGCTTTGGCCATGCATGGACCAGTCAGCTTCCGGGTGTGACTGGGTCAGGGCTTGTCATCTTCTTCAGAGTCACTTTGCAGGGGTTGGCGAAGCTACTCCTGCCCACTACAGCTCACAGTCTACTGATGTTCAAGGATGGTCTTAGAGGTTGGGCCCACTAGAATAAACTGAGTCCAATACCTCTACACAGTTACATTTAACTGGGCTCTCTGATACCGGAAGCAAGGTGGCAGGGTTTAGGGTGTTGCAAACTTCAATGGTTATGTGGGGATTTTCACATAGCAAGCTTTGGCACTTGGTTAATCTAGCATTTGTTAGCCAATGATATCCTGTGGTATTCATCCAAGTCACCACAGCATGGGGGGCCTTTATATTCAGGTTTTGCCCAGGGGTTAGTTTATCTGTTTCTTGTGCTAACAGGGCCGTTGCTGCCAGGGCCCTTAGACATGGGGGCCAGCCTTTGGAAACCCCATCTGGTTGTTTTGAGAGATAGGCCACTGGCCTTGGCCAGGGCCTCACAATCTTGGTTAAAACTGCAACTGCCGTTTTTTTCTGTTTCTGGCACATAGGGTGTGAAGGATTTTGTCAGGTCAGGTGGCCCCAGGGCTGGGGCTGACATGAGTTTTTCTTTTAACTCATGAAAAGCTCATGGCTGTTGGTTGTAATAGATGTAGTTTATCCAATTTACATTTTTATTAACTGTCACCCACCAAAATATTGACTCAAATCCTGCAGTTATTTGATTTCAAGCTTTAAATTGATCTGGTATTCCCTGTGGGGGTCCAATTGCGTCTAAATAGATGTGAGAGTCGAAAGACCCATAAGGGGCTTCTCTTGCTTTATGACATCTTATTTTTCCTCCCTCTGGTTGATGAAATGCCAGGGTGAAAGGGATAGCCAATTGGACTAAAGTACAAGTGCCACTCCAGTTATTCGGCAGAGTGCCCAGTAAAGGTCTACTGCAATACCACCACACATCTGCATGGGGATGAACAAGGGCTGACTGATTGATAAGCTCTTGAAAATTCTGGGCCGGGCGCGGTGGCTCAAGCCTGTAATCCCAGCACTTTGGGAGGCCGAGACGGGCGGATCACGAGGTCAGGAGATCAAGACCATCCTGGCTAACACGGTGAAACCCCGTCTCTACTAAAAAATACGAAAAACTAGCCGGGCGAGGTGGCGGGAGCAGGTAGTCCCAGCTACTCGGAGGCTGAAGCAGGAGAATGGCGTGGACCTGGGAGGCGGAGCTTGCAGTGAGCTGAGATCCGGCCACTGCACTCCAGCCCAGGCAACAGAGCGAGACTCCGTCTCAAAAAAAAAAAAAAAAAAAAAAAAAAAAAAAAAAAGAAAATTCTGAAGCTCACTGCATCCCTTCAGGTCTCCAAGGAATGCTAAGTATCCTCCCTGTTGTGAAAAACACGAAGTGAACTTAGTGTTGGGAGATGGAGGCTGGATGGCCCTCGGGGGCTGACCCAGGGTGCCGGCCTTTGGGATATAGCAGAGAGCTTGGCACAACTTATTACTCCAGGCTGTAGAATCCTGAAAAAGAGCTACCATGCAGCCCATGCCTGGTCGACTGGAGGACCACCTTAGTGGAAAGGGGACAATCTGGGCCTCTGGCCTGCCATATGCACAAGCAAAACAATTGCTTTTGTTTAACATGTGGATGGAATATTCGATCCATTCCAACCAGGCATTTGTGTCTTGGTATCCTGTCTTAATTGTCAAAGTTTGTTTTAAGTCTTTAACTTCTGTGATCCTCTAGTAAAATTAATATATGATTTTAGGAAATTACAACAACTGGTTGGGGCAGTCCATCCTTGTCCTTTAGTGGTCCACAGAATGTTGGACCAACTACAGCATAAAAGCTCTACATTGGGGAGCAAGACTCCTGGTTGACACTGGAGTCTTTATCAAAATTTCCCAGATTAAATGGTCCTAATTTACTAATGCCCAGTCTGAGGAGAGTCAGAAGGGATGGAGGTACTTTTCTGAAGTAGAGAACTGTCTTTGACTTGGCAAGTCCCCACAGGGTATAACAAGGCAAGCATTAAATGCAATAGTTTGAGACGAAGTTGACTTGGTTATGTTAATAACTAGATGGTCAGCAATAGAGTGAGGAAAGAAGAAAGAGTAATAGAATGGATGAAAGAGTTAAAAGTTTTCTTAGCTTTAGTTTGGTAGGGTTTTCCCCTGGAACTATGGGCCACGACTCTGGAGGGGGTGGCGCTTTCTTGACTCGGTTGTGACGAGTCCATCCTTTTTCCGCTGTACAAACAGCAGTCTTGGTGGTTAGCAACACAAAGTGGGGTCCTTCCTAGGCTGGCTCGAGTTTCCTTTCTTTTCATCTTTTGATGAAAATGTGATCTTTAGGCTGGTGCTGATTTACTGGAAATTCTAGGGGTGGTACATGTGCTAAAAGACTTTTAGTTTTGAGAGAAAGGAAAGTGGAAGATAAACCAAGTATACAATTTCTAAGAAAATGACCTCTTGTTTTAATGTTGGGGACATCAGCAGTGGACTTTATAGTCCTTAGTGCCTTTCTACCGAGAAATTTCTTTTAGCACCTATTTTTATTAGTTTTTAGACCAAAGAAAGCCAAACACCATTTTATATTTAATAATGCTTCTTGTATGATTTTCATACCAGATAAGCTAAATTTCACCTTTATGTTAGTGTGTTATTAATGTTAAATTTAATTTTAATAAAACCTTGTAGACATATTTATCCAATTTTTAATGTTGGACCATAAGGTAAGAGTTTTAGACTCTTTTTAATCTTTTATAATTTTTGTTAAAGGGTAGATTAGTGCTTTAAGAAAAACCCATTGCGTTTTTAATGTCCAGTTCACAGAAAAACTGGATGATACCCCTTCAACTTCAACATGTTTACACACAGAATTTTCTTTACAATTAACATTTTAAAACCTGCTTAAACCTTCAAAACAATAATTTTTTAACCTTTTAATGTAGGTAAAAATTTACATTCTTATGCCTCCTTATAATCCTTTTACCAAAGGTATATTTTACTTTCCTTATACACCTTGCACATAAACTGTTTTTTTCAATAGTTTTACGTTCAGGAGGCCTAGTTACTTTTTTATTTATTTATTTATTTTTTGAGACGGAGTCTCGCTCTGTCACCCAGGCTCAAGTGCAGTGTCGCGATCTTGGCTCACTGCAAGCTCCGCCTCCCAGGTTCACGCCATTCTCCTTCCTCAGCCTCCTGAGTAGCTAGGACTACAGGTGCCCACACCACACTCGGCTAACTTTTTGTATTTTTTTTTTTTAGTAGAGGCAGGTTTCACTGTGTTAGCCAGGATGGTCTCGATCTCCTGACCTCATGATCCACCTGCCTCAGCCTCCCAAAGTGCTGGGATTACAGGCGTGAGCCACCGCGCCCAGCCAATTACTTTTAAATTATACAACATTTCTTGAATAAATTCTTTTTTTATAACATTCTGCTCTTTCACAACTTTCGCAGACAATTCTTTGGCATGCCTCAACTTTCTGACTTATTACAAATATTTCTTTCTTTAAACAACCAGTTAATTTATTTCAGGACAAGAATTTACCATATAACACTCTTTTTACATAAATTGTGCCCCCCCTTTTTTCCCTTTTTTTCGAAGATAACCATTCTTTTCCAAAGCGAACTTCCTTTATGTCTGTGTGCTAGACTGTCTAAGGCCACAAGATTAGAAGTTACTATAATACATGTTACACTGTTAACTTTTAGCAAACTTTACTTTTGTTGAAAACCTTGTAAGTTTGGGATTTTAATTGTCCTTTGCTATTAATAAGACCTTGTTTTGTCCAAATTAATTTAGAACCGTATAGATGGCTTTTTTTTTTTCCCTTCAATTACCTGGGAGGAACCATCCATCCTCCTGTCCTGAAGGGAGTTCCTCCTAGGGCTGGTTGGACCTTTGTATGGTAATTAAGATTTAGATGCCCTGTTAGGAAAACTGGGTTAAGGAAATTTTCGGTGGTTAATGTTAAATCACGCTTTTTTTTTTCCCCCCTTAGGATACTTCTGAACTGGTGAGGTGTGCTCACAATGATGTTTTCTCTAAAAGTTATTTTTTTACTTTCTTCTGTTAGCAAAGCAGTTGCTGCTACAGATTGAATGCATCTGGGCCATCTGGGGGTTACTGGGTTAAGGATTTTTGATAGGAAGGCTACGGGTTATCAGTGGCCTCAGTGCTTTTGGAATATGCCCTTGTTTACACCGACAACAAAGTGGTATTGGAGTGTTACAGGGTTATGGAGAATACCTTCAATTATCAATTATAAGTTTTAAATTTACCCTGGCTTTTAAAGGAATAGGGTACACTGTTTTTTTTCTTTCCTTTTTTTTTTTTTTGAGATGGAGTCTTGCTCTGTCTCCCAGGCTGGGATGCAGTGGTATGATCTTGGCTCACTGCAACCTCCACCTCCCGGGTTCATGTGATTCTCCTGCCTCCACCTCCTGAGTAGTTGGGATTACAGGCGTGTGCCACCACACCTAGCTAATTTTTGTATTTTTAGTAGAGACGGGTTCACCATGTTGATCAGGCTGGTCTCGAACTCCTGACCTTGTGATCTGCCGGCCTCAGTCTCCCAAAGTGCTGGGATTACAGGCGTGAGCCACCACGCCTGGCCTTTTTGTTTTGTTTTGTTTCTTAACTACTTGTATATCTCTTTCTTTCTCTCTTTGATTTTCTGTCTCTTTTTCTCTTTGACTTTCCTTTGCCTCTCTCTCTTTCTTTCTTTGACTCCCTCTTTGTCTCTCTGTCTCTTCCTCTTTCTCTCTCTGCTGGTCTTTCCTTGCCTGTGCCAGCCGCTTATGCTGCTGTTCTCTCCACCACTATGGGATGAGGGTCTAAAACCTGCTGTAACCAAGTGTCTATGTACAGGAACTGATCTGGGTGCCCTGGCTTATAGGTTACCTTGTGCCATACCTTTGAAACAAGGGACCTGTCCAGGCTTCCTTCTGATGGCCAACCCACCTCTAATGCTGGCCAGTCTATTTCACACAAAAGTTCTAAGTCTTCCTGGTGTCATAATAACACCATAATCTCCCTTAAATCCTTTCTTGAAATTTTTCAACATAGTTCATACTGGGGTGGGCTTACTTTGTGCCTGATCCATGCTTCTTCAAGACATAACACCACGCTCACACCACCCGCACACCACAAAACAAAGAATGGGTAAAAAGGGCACACACACACTTTTACAGTTTACACCAAACCAGAATCAATACCAAAATCAGGGTATCCAGAAATCCAAGCAAGGTCAAAACCAAAACCAAAGTATCAAGCAATCCAAGTCAAGTCAAAAACAAAAACCACAGTGCTGGTACAGGCACGCCGTGGGTGATCAGGCCGCACTTCCACTCAAATGCAGTGGGCGAGTTCCAAAGACTAGTCTTCCCAAGTTTCAGATGTCCAGGTTTCAAGTGCCAGTTCCCTCCTGGTGTTCAGCCACTGTGTTGATCCTCTGCAGGGGCCTGCCATCCTGCTTTGGCAAGGATGGGGAAATTGCCTACCTTGGAGCGCTGTCAGGATCTGCGTCACTCAAGCTGGCCAGAGTGCCCCGCAGGGATGCTCCACAGGGCAGGCCGAAGCTGCCTAAGGGGCTTCCTCAACTGTTAATCACCTCGCTTCCCGGTCAGAGAACCAAGAAATGTAGTAGGACAAGCCACAGACAAAACCCCTGAGACACCGAGTTAAAGAAGGAAGGGCTTTATTCGACAAGGAGCATTGGTAAGAATCACGTCTCAAAAACCGAGCTCCCCGAGTGAGCAATTCCTGTCCCTCTTAATGGCTTATACCTCTAAGGGAGTCTGCGTGAGAGGGTCATGATCGATTGAGCAAGTAGGGGGTATGTGACTGCATGCACCAGTAATTAGTACAGAACAGAAAAGGACAGGGATTTTCACAGTGCTTTTCTATACAATGTCTGTAATCTATAGATAACATAACCAATTAGGTCATGGGTTGATCTTTAACTACCAGGCCCAGGGTGTGGTGCCGGGCTGTCTGCCTGTGGATTTCATTTCTGCCTTTTAGTTTTTACTTCTTTCTTCGGAGGCAGAAATTGGGCATAAGACAATAGGAGGGGTGGTCTCCTCCCTTAGTGGCGCATGACTGTAATCCCAGTTACTCAAGAGGCTGAGGCAAAACAATCACTTGAACCTGGGAGGTGGAGGTTGCAGTGAGCTGAGATTGTGGCATTGCACTCCAGCCTGGGCAACAAGTGCGAAACCCCATCACACACAAAAAAGGAGGATGCTATGGTGGGCTGCTTGGAGTTAGAAACTGTATCTGACATGAGGCCAGGAGAAGCCTCAGCAAAGCTCACACGACCTTCAATGTTCCTTTCACTCCAAAACATGAGCAAGGACTGTGCCCTTGCTTTCCATTCCTCAGGTGGGGACAGGAAGTGGAAACCCATGCAGACACTAAAGATTGTTTTGCAGGCAAGGTAAGAAGAACTACAGAGGAAGAACCTGCTGCAGACATTTCCCAGGAGACTTTAATTGAAGCATCAGCAAAACTGAAAGGTAATGGGAGAATCTTGTGCCTCTGAGGGTGTCTTTCCCATGGATCCCTGCTCAGTTGCCTTTCACAGGTCCCCTGATTTGCCTGAACTCCTGACCTCAGGTGATCCATCTGCCTTGGCCTCCCAAAGTGCTGGAATTACAGGCATGAGCCACCATGCCTGGCCTGTTCTGTGCATTAAAAAAAAAAAAAAAAAAAATCAGTGAGAACAAGAAGAAATGTAAATACTGGGCTTTTCCTGTAAATCCAGGGAGTTATGGGACAGTTAGTACCCACCTCCCAGGGTGTTATGAGGATAAATTCACATTATGTCATCTTTCCAGCACAGTGCTCTGTAGCGTGCTTCTGACCACATGGCGCATGCTCCATAAACATCACATTAATGCATGTGCACATGTTGTTTTCCAAATGCAGACTTACTCAGACATGAGCTGCCTTCTTCAGCCTCTGTAAAGTTTTTAAGGACCAGCAGGGAATACCATGTTTAGGATAGTGATTGGTGGTTTTTATTTTGGACCAAAAACATTTGTGTTGTGAGAAGAGTATGGGTTTAAGGAACTGTGTGCTGTGGCGCTTTGTCTAGTTGAGTGCTGCTGTAAGTGATCTAGGACAAGTAGGGTCAGCATTAGCTGTGAATGAAGCCAATCCATGGACCCCTTTCAAACCTGCAGAATCGGCCGGGCGTGGTGGCTCATGCTTGGAATCCCAGCACTTTGGGAGGCCGAGGCAGGCAGGTCACCTGAGGTCAGGAGTTCGAGACCAGCCTGACCAACATGGAGAAACCTTGTCTCTACTAAAAAATACAAAATTAGCCGGGTGTGGTGGCACATGCCTGTAATACCAGCTACTTGGGAGGCTGAGGCAGGATAATCGCTTGAACCTGGGAAGTGAAGCTTGCGGTGAGCCAAGATCGCACACCGTTGCTCTCCAGCCTGGGCAAGAAAAGTGAAACTCCGTCTCAAAAAAAAAAAGAAAAGAAAAAAGGAAAAAAGAAAACATTAAATACAGCAAGATGCAGGTCAGAGCATACCTTCATTTGTGTACTTTTGTGGATAAAATTTAAAGGACAAATAAGGTTGTGCATTTATTGAAGTTTTTCTTTACAATGCTATAAGTACAAATACCCATTTATCCTTTGACCTCCTATATCTTTATTCTGTATGCATATGGAAAAAATGATAGCTAGATCTGTATATAGATATACATAGGTAGATAAACACAACATATAGAATATGACTTTGCCTATGTAGATATATATGTATACAATAGATAATAAATAAACATTTTAAATTCCCCAGCCTACACTGAGGATGCAGATATAAACTTACTCTCATTCTGAGACGGTATAGATCCATACCGTCTCAGAACGGAACACAGCCATACGATGTTATGTTTAAACATCAACAAGCTTCACATATAGGTGCATTGCCTGGGAAGTATGTTTTCAGTAAAGCCATGTAAGACTCTAGTTCTAGATTAGCATTTCAGGGCCCTGCTTCCTTTCTCACTGTCTATGTGATTCACATTTGCCATTTGGGTCCTGCCTGGATGCCTTCACTTTCCCAATTTAGCTAATTGACTTATATCCGTCTAAGCTGATCTAAGTAGCTCATTAAACTCATCTGGGCTGCAGAAGTTGAGAAGGAAAACGACCTCTGACCTACTTACTCTGAGGCTTTTCTGCAGAACATACACAATAATGGAAATTATATTGATATACCTGTGTTACCCATTTTCTGTATGTTTTTTTGTTTTTGAGATGGAGTTTCGCTCTTGTTGCCCAGGCTAGAGTGCAATGGTGCAATCTCAGCTGACTGCAACCTCTGCCTCCCGGGTACAAGCAATTCTCCTACCTCAGCCTCCCAAGTAGCTGGTCACCACCACACCTGGCTAATTTTTTGTGTTTTTACTAGAGATGGGGTTTCACCATGTTGGCCAGGCTGGTCTGGAACTCCTGACCACAGGTGATCCACCCGCCTCAGTCTCCCCAAGTGCTGGGTTTACAGGTGTGAGCCACCGCACCCAGCCTTTCTGTGTATATGTTTATCTAGCCACCAATTATCATATCTATATGTATAAAAAAAGACCACCAAAGAAGAGGTCAGAGGTGATTTTTATTTTCTATTCAGGCCAAGTAAATCCAATCAGCCATTAGCTCAGTGAAGATTTATCAGATCCAAGTCACACACCAAATCACGTTATGCTAAATGTGAAAATGTTCTCATTACTGGGCACAAAGGTGTTTAACATTCAGTCTAATCAAAACAGCTCATGGGGTTCTGTCCATCCAGCTAGGACCCTTCAGACATACCAGTGGGCCTAACCTTTTTCACAAGGAGCTCTGGCCTGGTCAGTAAGAATCACCTTTGGTGCTTCAGTGCAGTGTCACTATCACGTATTTGAAATGCAGCCAGGTAACATGTACCATTGTATTTGCTTTCAGTATCACAGTCTACTAATAAGAAACCTAGGCTTCTGGCTGGGTGTGGTGGTTCACGCCTGTAATCCCAGCACTTTGAGGCGCTGAGGTGGGTGGATCACTTGAGGTCAGGAGTTCGAGACCACCCTGGCATGGTGAAACACCATCTCTACTAAAAATATTAAAATTAGCTGGGCATGGTGGCGTGTGCCTGTAATCCCAGGTACTAGGGAGCTGAGGCAGAAGAATTGCTTAACCCCGGGAGGCGGAGGTTGCAGTGAGCTGAGATGATGCCACTGCACTCCAGCCTGGGCGACGGGAGTGAAATTCCATCTCAAAAAACAAAAAAAGGATTATTATTTTTTTTTCTGTGCTGGGTTATTTTACTTAGCATAATACCTTTCAGATTCACATTGTTGCAAATAACAAGACTTTATTATTTTTAAGGGCTGAATAGCATTTCATTGTGTACCTATACCACATTTTCTTTCTCCATTCACCTACTGACGGACACTCAGGTTGATTCCGTACCTTAGCTATTGCCAGTAATTCACTTCCTTCCCTTTCATTTGTTTTGTTTTGTTTGAGATGGAGTCTCGTTCTGTCGCCCAAGCTGGAGTACAGTGGCACGGTCTCGGCTCACAGCAACCTCTGCCTCCCAGGTTCAAGGGATTCTCATGTCTCAGCCTCCCAGGTTCAAGCAATTCTCCTGCCTCAGCCTCCCGAGTAGCTGGGATTACAGGCACGCACCACCACGCCCAGGTAATTTTGCATTTTTAGTAGACATGGGATTTCTCCATGTTGGTAAGGCTGATCTCCAACTCCTGACCTCAGGTGATCCACCTGCCTCGGCCTCTCAAAGTGCTGAATTACAGGCTTAAGCTACCGTGCCTGGCCAAAAGCCTAGGTTTCTTTCTATGTAAAATGTAAAAAAAATTTAAACCCATAGAAGTAGAGTGCAATAATGAAAAAAAAAAAAAAATCCCCTATGAGTTTTTTTTGTCTGATTAAGAGAGCTTCTTCAAGATTGTATTTTCTTCCATATTCTGCATCCTCTTGTTTTTCAGCCAATGGATGAAAAAAGATACAGAGAAAACACATTTGCTTTTATCCCCTTCACTTCGACTCAGTATTAGTCAATGTGGATACAGCTGAGAATAGCAGTTTTCTGGCAGGACAGCCACTTCTCAGTAATAAACAACAAACTGAAAATAAAGTATCCATCTGTCATAAAAAGCTAATGGATTTTAAGAAAAATAAGTATATGCATCAGTAATTCTTTTGGTAAAGATTCATCTTGTTGATTTCTATTGAGCTCCCGTAATATTTGATCAAAAGCTTGCAAATATACAGCAAAAAAGGAATATTCTAAATCAGAATATTGTTATGGCTATTTTGTCAATGCAAGTCAATATCCAATATATAGAATAGTTATTTTGTCAATATAAGTAAAAATACGACCTCACACTAATAGTCTCACCTATAGTTGTAATCAAATGCTATTTTTTAAAATTTTATTTAAGTAATCCTGGCACTTTGGGAGGCCGAGGTGGGCGGATCACAAGGTCAAGAAATCGAGACCATCCTTGCCAACATGGTGAAAGCCCGTCTCTACTAAAAATATAAAAATTAGCTGAGCATGGTGGCACATGCCTGTAGTCCCAGCTACTAAGGAGGCTGAGGTAGGAGAATCACTTGATCCCGGGAGCTGAGATCATGCCACTGCACTCCAGCCTCAGGACAGAGCAAGACTCCATCTCAAAAAAAAAAAAAAAAAGGTCTATATGTTTGCAGGCAGACCAGATGTTCAAATAAAACTATATAATAAAAATTTACTAATAAATTTTCAGGACTCAGAAATGTATGAATTCTATTTATAGTTCTTATAGTTCTTTTTTTTTTTTTTTTAAATAGTCTCGCTCTGTTGCCCAGGTTGGAGTGCAGCGGCATGATGTCAGCTCACTGCACCCTCCACCTCTGGGGTTCAAGTGATTCTCTCCTGCCTCAGCCTCCAGGTGTGCACCACCATGTCTGGCTAATTTTCGTATTTTTAGCAGAGATGGGTGTTGGGGTTCAATCAGGCTGGTGGGAAAAATACTAAAAACAGAGTAATAGTCAAAAGCTCTCTTAAAGGCCTGAGTTTGTATAGCTTCAGATTGCTTGGCTGAAGGCAGCCAGGGTGCAGGAGCCAGAAAGATTAGGGTGCAAGTACAAAGGAACATGGGAAGTTTATTTTACTAATCTCTTAGTTATGTGGGCTTAAGACTAAATTTTGTGCTGCCACGGGTACTTTACTGCCTCCTACTTGGGGTTCGGAGGAGCTTAATACCTGCAAATGGTGTTTGCTTTAGGCCTGGGAAACTGGCCTTTAATCTTTACCCTCTAGTGGTGTTTATGTACAACTTTTGTTAATTAGTCTTACTGAATAAATGCGAACCTCCCTATCTGATCAGAGCCAAGTTGCAACTGTTTACAGAACTCACTTTGGAGCCTGTAAGCGGCTTGGATCCTCAGCTGGACTGGCAGAGTGGAATATGAAAGCGCTGCCTCGGGACGGGGTTTCACCATGTTGGCCAGGCTGGTCTTGAACTCCTGACCTCAGGCAATCCACCTGCCTTGGCCTCCCAAAGTGCTGGGATTACAGGTGTGAGCCACTGCACCTGGCCATATTTTATTTTTCTGTATAATTTTTATTATGACCATAAAAATAAACCTGTAGTCAATAACAATTTATACATTTTAAAATAACTAAAAATGTATAATTACACTGTAATTAAAGGATAAATGCTAGAGGTGATGGATACCTTACTTACCCTAATGTAATTACTACATATCGTATGCCTGAATCAAAATATGCCATATAAGGCATAAATATATGCACATACTATATACCCACAAATACTAATAAGAAATTTCAATAAGAAAAAATAAAAACTTAAACTATGGGAACAATATTCTTCAACTCATTTGCAGTTGAAAGCCACTGGCAAAGTGACGACTAGAGATGTTATTCCACTATGCACCAAATAGTATATTGTTACCACCTTTTAAGTACACCCTTGATTAAGGTGGGATAGGTTAAAGTTAGTGGCATAATATTGCTTTATTAAACACACAATAGTCTTAACATGGCAAAAACAAAGTTCACACATAATCTAACAATTTTTATATGTACTACATTCTATTACATAAAAGTACAATAAAATAATATTCTCATTTAATACTTTTAAACTATAATTTTTCTCACTATAATGTAGAAAACTATTACTCTGAACCCCCACCTTATTATCTGTATTAATAAAGTAATTCATTATAATTTTTGAAAAAAAGTTTTAAAATGGTCTGCCAACATGTTAATGTAGGTTAGGCCATCCAAAAGACAAAGCAAAGTGTCAACATTAACTCATAGGCTAGGATTATACAAATGGGAACCCCCACCTTATACATTACTTAATATAAGTTAACTACAAAGAGCCTCTCCACTGACATTTTCATCAGGCACCTTATATTTTAATGTCCTTACTCTTTTATAGAAAAGGTCATAATACCCAATAAAAAAAGAATCTGTAGTATCTCTAATGCAGCAGTAATTGATCACATGCTTTCACATGTGAATACAATAGGAATAAAATAACATCATAAAGAAATCTGAAAGCTGTATTATGTCATTATTCACTTTTCAAAAATTTTTTTCCAGGAAACAAGTACAAAACTTTCAATGTAATTACAATGCTTCAGAAAATCTCCTTTTAGAGTTATATACAAAAACAGTTTTAGTTATGGATTCGTTTTTATACTCAATACTGATTTAGTGTAATGTCTGAAGTGTCAGTGCCTTAGTTATTCTAGTGTAAAATCAATTTTGAATTAAATATTTTTTCATATTTACTGCATCTGCAAAAATATTTTAGTATAAACTCTGTGGTGTTTTCTAAGCTATAGATTTTGAAAAAAAAGTCTTTACAAATTCATTATATTTGCAGGACTCTTCTCCAATATAAATTCCATGATGTTGAACAAAGCTGGAGCAACTGCTTCAGGGTTTTCCTCTAGTACAAATGTGTGCAGTAAGATCTGTGATACAAGTAAAGGTACTACAAACCCCCTTTATATTTGTAATGGATGATTTCAGAATATTTTTCTTTAAAGGCTTGTATTTTCTGAAAGATTTTTTGACAGTAATTGCACTTTTAATGCTTTTATTAACTGTGAATCTTCTTCTGTTGAGTAAGATGTGAGTAGGCATTAATGGCTTTTCAATATTCTTTATATCTGTACAATTTTTCTCAAGGATAAAAGCTTTCCTCTGAAATAAGGTGTAAACACTCATTAAAAGTTTTGCCATATTCTTCACACTTCTAGGAGTTTTGGTAGCATTAATTCTCACATTTCATATATTTCTAAGGTTTCACACTAATATAATTTATTTTTCTGTATACAAAAGTTGGAGGTGGTAAGCACTGTCGCATCTTTCAGGTTTGTAGAGTTCCTCTTCAGCATGAATTATCGCCATGTCTCTTAAGGATTAATAACTTTTGGCTGGGCGTGGTGGCTCATGCCTGTAATCCCAACACTTTAGGAGGCCGAGGTGGGTGGACCACCTGAGGTCAGGAGTTTGAGACCAGTCTGGCAAACACGGCAAAACCCCATCTCTACTAAAAATACCAACATGAGCTGGGCGTGGTGCTGGGCACCTGTAATCCCAGCTACTCGGCAGGCTGAGGCAGGAGAATGGCTTGAAACCAGGAGGCAGAAGTTGCCATGAGCCGAGATCGTGCCATTGCACTCCAGCCTGGGTGACAAGAGTGAAACTCAAACTTGCAGGGTTTCTGTCCAGTATAAATTATGTGTAATAAGGGTTGAGAACTTCCTTAAAAAGCTTTGTAACATTCTTTATATTTGTAAGGTTTATGTTCCATATAAATTCTCATAGTCAGAGTCGAGGGCTGGTTAAAGGCTTTCCCACATTCATCACATTCATAGGGTTTCTCTCCAGTATGAATTATCTTATGCTTATTAAGTGTTGAGGAACATTTAAAAGATTTTCCACATTCTTTGCTATGTAGGGTTTCTAATATGAATTTTCTTTTTTTTTTTTTTGAGATGGAGTCTTGCTCTGCTGCCCAGGCTGGAGTGCAGTGGCCAGATCTCAGCTCACTGCAACCTCCGCCTCCCGGGTTCACGCCATTCTCCTGTCTCAGCCTCCCGAGTAGCTGGGACTACAGGCGCCCGCCTCGTCGCCCGGCTAGTTTTTTGTACTTTTTAGTAGAGAGGGGGTTTCACCGTATTAGCCAGGATGGTCTCGATCTCCTGACCTCGTGATCCGCCCGTCTCGGCCTCCCAAAGTGCTGGGATTACAGGCTTGAGCCACCGCGCCCGGCCCTAATATGAATTTTCTTATGTTTATTAAGGGCTGAGGACCAGTTAAAAGCTTTGCCACATTCTTCACATTTGTAAGGTTTCTCTCCAGTATGAATTATCTTATGTTCAGTTAGAGTTGAGAATGCAGTAAAGGCTTTGCCACATTGTTCACACTTGTAAGGTTTCTCTCCAGTATGAGCTCTCTTATGTTTATAGAGGCTTGAGTACCAAGTAAAGGTTTTGCCACATTCATCACATTTGTAGGGTACATCTCCAGTATGAATTCTCTTATGTTTAGTAAGGTTTGAGGAACGGTTAAAAGCTTTGCCACATTCCTCACATTTGTAGGGTTTCTCCCCAGTATGAATTATCTCATGTTTAGTAAGGGTTGAGGATGAAATAAAGGCTTTGCCACATTTATGACACTTGTATGGTTTCTCTCCAGTATGAATTTTCTTATGTGAAAAAAGGGTTGCGGGGTGGTTAAAAGCTTTGCCACATTCTCTACATCTGTAGGGTTTCTCTCCAGTATGAATTATCTTATGTGTAGTAAGGTTACAGGACTGCTTATAGGCTTTGCCACATTCTTCACATTTGTAGGGCTTCTCTCCAGTATGAATTTTCTTATGTGTAGTAAGGTGCGAGGACTGCTTATAGGCTTTACCACATTCTTCACATTTGTAGCGTTTCTCTCCACTATCAGTTTTCTTATACGTAGTACGGGTTGAAGACTGGTTAAAAGCTTTCCCATATTCTACACATTTAAAAGGTTTTTTTCCAATATCTCTTATCTTATGTCTGTTTGAATTTGAAAATTTAGGCAAGAATTTCACATACTCATCACAATGACATATTTTTCTCTGGGTAGTTGTCAAACATTGTTTAAGTCCATTATAACCTCTTTTGTGTACCGGACACTCATCTATACTTTCACAGCTTTTTTTTAACTGTAAATTGTCATGTCCACATTTTTCATATCTTCTTAGTATCACTTTTTGGAAAGAATCTTTTATGCTCTGCTCTGACCAAACGTCTTGGGCAAAATGAGAACACATAACTGAAAGAAAAAATAAAAACACATTACTTCAATTGCTAGACTCAGATAAATATACTTTACAAATCTAACCTATAAAATTATACAAACTACATAAGGAAGATGACATAGCAAAATACCACAAGCTGTAATTTCTTCCTGGACATATAACTGTAACAAAAACATACTGACCAAAATACATTTGTAAAAAATTTATAAATGAGTTAAGTGTGTGAAGGACCCCACAATGCAAAGAGCCACATGGAAGAAAAGGAAAAGTCTATTACTTATACCCAACACAGCTCTTCCTGCTCTCCAGTATAACATTGTGCCTTTAAAAGTAAATTGTGGGCTGGGCACAGTAGCTCATATATGTGATGCCAGCACTTCGGGAGGCCGAGGCAGGTGGATCATGAGGTCAACAGTTCAAGACTAGCCTGGCCAAGATGGTGAAACTCCATCTCTACAAAAATACAAAAAAATTAGCGAGGCATGGTAACAGGTACTTGTAATCCAGTTACTTTGGAGGCTGAGGGAGGAGAACTGCTTAAACTGGAGGCAGAGATTGTAGTGAGCCAAGATCATGACATTGTACTCTAGCCTAGGTAACAGAGTAAGACTCTGTCTCACACATGCACCCAAAAATGTAAATTGCCAACTCCTGGTTCCTTTTTTAAAAAACAAGAAAAATATTGGCACATACGTCTTTATTTCTGGCTTCTAGGGGCTTTCTTAGATACTGGTTAATCTCTCCCACAACATTAAATGGTAATATACGTTGGAATGACACTTTGAGTCTAAAGGTAAATGTTACAGAAGCAGGGAAACTGCAGTATCCCAAACACGGAATGGGTGAAGCAAGTGATTACTGATTATTAAGAAGAAATATGAATAAGCCGATTTAACAACACAAAATTTTAGACAAGACATATCTTAAAAACATGTTTGAGAAATTCCCAGAATCTCTAGCCAAAACAATTGATTTCAGACTATGCCAGGACAGAGTTACATTATAAAGATCGTAACAGGTAGCTTTTTGTTAATGTCCAAATCTCAAAGATTACCATGTATACAAAATATTAGGGCGATATGGCCCCATCAAAAAAATTATAAAATTTTCAAACACAACAATAAAAAGTGTATAATTTTTAAAATTCCAAATAAATTGAACAGGCCAGGTTTGGTGGTCTTGGCATTTGCCTATAATCCCAGTTACTTGGGAGGCTGACAAAAGAGAATTGCTTGAACCCAGGAAGGGAAGCAGTGAGCAGAGATTGTGCCACTGCCAGCCTGGGCAACATAGCAAGACTGTGTCTCAAAAATAAAATAAAAAAGGCCAGGCGCAGTGGCTCACACCTGTAATCCCAGCACTTTGAGAGGCAGAGGTAGGCAGATCATTTGAGGTCAGGAGTTCAAGATCAGCCTGGCCAACATGGTGAAACCCTGTCTCTAATAAAAATAAAAAAAAAATTAGCTAGGCGTGCTGGCAGGCGTGTGTAATCCCAGCTACTCGGGGGGCTGAGGCAGGAGAATCGCTTGAGCCTGGGAGGCAGAGGTTGCAGTGAGCTGAGATCACAGCTCTGCACTCCTGGGCGAGACTCTGTCTCAGGAAAAATAAAATAAATGAAATAAAATAAATTGAACAATATTCACGAAGTGAAATAGGAACACAATTACTGAAGATCAGAAAAATGACGATAACACCAAAAAATATTAAAATAGAATACAAAAATTGTGGAAGTAAAAAATACAAAAACTAAGTGAAAAATTTCTTTTTTTTTTTTTTTTTTTTGAGGCAGAGTCTTGCTCTGTCGCCCAGACTGGAGTGCAGTGGCCGGATCTCAGCTCACTGCAAGCTCCGCCTCCCAGGTTTACGCCATTCTCCTGCCTCAGCCTCCCCAGTAGCTGGGACTACAGGCGCCCGCCACCTCGCCCAGCTAGTTTTTGTATTTTTTAGTAGAGACGGGGTTTCACCGTGTTAGCCAGGATGGTCTCGATCTCCTGACCTCGTGATCCGCCCGTCTCGGCCTCCCTAAGTGCTGGGATTACAGGCTTGAGCCACCGCGCCCGGCCCGAAAAATTTCTTAAAAGAAAGAAAAAATGGTGTAAATATGAAAAAGCTGAAAAGTTGAACTAGGTTACACCCAAACATATATTTATAACAAACACATATATAAACAAAATTTCAAAAATCACAGATCAGAAAAGAATTTTGGGAGCTACAAGATAAAAATGATGGCCATTTATAAGCACAGTCTTATGAGATAACCAATACATTTATCAAAAAAATGTTTGCAGGTCAAAAGGAAATGGTGATATTGTTATTAAAGTTATAATAATAAAAAAGAGCTGTTAAGTGGAAATAGTACCATCAGCAAAATTGTACCACCAAATAAAAAGAAGTCCTTCCAAAATAACCAAATCCTTAGAAAGTATATTGGCACTGCATATGCCCTACATATCAAGGATGCTGAAAGGAGTTTTTTTCCAGAGAAAATAACATAATGCAAGAAAACAACACATAATCATATGAAAATATGTAAGTTTCTGGAAAAGATATGCACATACATAAAAATGGAATTTCTTAACATCATAATGGTACAGAAAACATTTTTAATTCTCTAAAATTTAAAAGATAAAAGTATAGAAATTAACATCTGTTAATGAATAGACAACATAAAGATATAATTAGTAAAATCAATAACAAAGTTGAAGGCAGATGTAATAATGAGGAATTTTTGTATGCAACCGAAGTTAATTTTTTATCACATTAAAATATATTGTTGGATCTTTTAGAGGTTTTAGGTAATCCCCCAAGGTACTAAGAAAATATCTGTATAAATACACAAAAAAAAGTAAGAAAAAAAACTCAAAGCATGTCAATACAAAAATCAAAAAAAATTTTAAAAAAATGAGACACAAAGATACAAGAATCAAAACAATTATTTTATTAACAGTAAGTTTTTCTCTTTCAGAAAACTATTTAAATATATATAATTATCTTTCCAATCGGGAGACATACTTTTAATAAAGAGGTTCATTAAAAAACTTTAAAAATCAAGATTCAACTTGCCTTTTTACAAGAGTCACTTGAGATCTAATGACAAGAAAAGACTGAAAGTGGCAAGACAGAAGTAGAAATTTCATGTAAATATTAACAAAATGAGAGCAGAAAAAGGTCAAAATAATATTACACAGCTACATGTTAAGTCAAAAACTGTCATATTTTATAAAATGTACTTTAAGTCAAAACTTCAAAAGATAAAGAAGGACATTAAACAATATATAGATTAATTTACTGGGAACCTATGACAAATTTTTTTTTTTTTTTTTTTTGAGATGGAGTCTTGCCCTGTCAGCCAGGCTGGAGTGCAGTGGCGCGATCTTGGCTCACTGCAAACTCCGCCTCCTGGGTTCATGCTGTTCTCCTGCCTCAGTCTCCCAAGTAGCTGGGACTACAGGCACCTGCCACCACGCCCGGCTAATTTTTTGTATTTTTTAGTAGAGATGGAGTTTCACCGTGTTAGTCAGGATGGTCTTGATCTCCTGACCTTGTGATCTGCCTGCCTTGGCCTCCCAAAGTGCTGGGATTACAGGTGTGAGCCACTGCGCCGGGCTGTGACAAATTTGTTTATCCATGTGTGTATTTTTGTGTGTGTGTGTTTCAAATTGGGGTTTCAAATATATGAAGCAAATACTAACAAAGCTGAATAAACAGAGAGAGAGCAATATAATTATAGTAGGATATTTCAACACCCCACTTTCTGTAATAATAATAAAACAAGACAGTATATTAGTAAGGGAACAGAAGACTAGAAGGCAGTAAAAAACAACTATTTCTATTGAAGGTATAGAGAATACTCCTCAAACAATATCAGGATACACAACCTTCTCAATAGCTGATACAACATTCCTCTTTACAGACCACCTGTTAGGTCAAAAACAAAGTCTTAACACATTTTTAAAACTGAAATTTCAGAGGCCGGGCGCGGTGGCTCAAGCCTGTAATCCCAGCACTTTGGGAGGCCGAGACGGGAGGATCACGAGGTAGGGAGATCGAGACCATCCTGGCTAACACGGTGAAACCCCGTCTCTACTAAAAAATACAAAAAAACTAGCCGGGTGAGGTGATGGGCGCCTGTAGTCCCAGCTACTCGGGAGGCTGAGGCAGGAGAATGGCGTGAACCCGGGAGGCGGAGCTTGCAGTGAGCTGAGATCTGGCCACTGCACTCCAGCCTGGGCAACAGAGCGAGACTTCGTCTCAAAACAAACAAACAAACAAAAAAAAACAAAACTGAAATTTCATAGTTACTTTCTATGACAAAAATGGAATTAGAGTATAAGACAATAATGTAAATAATTGATAAATTTACTAATGTATAGAAATGATTCAACACACTCTTGAGCATGCACTTGTTCACATAACTGGGCTGGATGCTGTGGCTCACTCCTTTAGGAGGCTGAGGCGGGTTAATTTAACTCCATTTCAAAAACAATCAAAAAGGAAATAATATTGTGAGGATGTCTATACCGCTCAATTTAATCTACAGATTTAATGCAATTTTTTCAAATTTCTCATTGCATTTTTGAAGAAATAAAAACAGCAAATCCAAAAGAATATGGAATCTAAAGAGGCAATAGAGTACCCAACAATCTTAAAAAAAAAAGTTGGAGGCATTACAATTTCTGATTTCAAAACACATCAAAAAGCTACAGAATTAAAACAATTTGGTATGAGTATAAAGGTGAAAAAGTAGACTAACAAAACAGAATGCAGCACATATATCATCTTTCACGTAATTATAGCAGCACTGCTACTGAAAGCCAACAGATAAAAGCAATGCAAATTTCTGTCACCAAATCAGTAGATATAAAAATAATGGCATATCACTCAATTTTTAAAAAGCAGAAAATACTCTAACAACTATTATGAGAAATATTGATGACATTATGCAAAATAAAATGAGCCAGCCATAAAAAGACAGATTGTATGAGATGTATAAAGCAGTTACACTCTTAGAAACCGGAAAAAGTGGTGCTTTAAAAGTGCTATCAAATGGGAAGAATTGGTAGTTATTTAATGTATATTGAGATTTAGCTCTGCAACATAAAAATATTCTAGTGATATGATGCATAACAATGTCAACATAATATGACTAAACAGTATACATATATATACTTCTTCTTATTATTATTTTTTGAGATGGAGTCTCACTCTGTCTCTGAGGCTGAAGTACAGTGGCAAGATCTCGGCTCACTGCAACCTCTGCCTCCTGGGTTCAAGCAATTCCCCTGCCTCACCCTCCTGAGTAACTGAGACTACAGGCATGCACCACCATGCCCGGTTTTTTGTATTTCAGTAGAGACAGGGTTTCCCCATGTTGGCCAGGAAAGTCTCGATCTCCTGACCTCATGATCCACCTGCCTTGGCCTCCCAAAGTGCTGGGATTACAGGTATGAGCCACTGCACCCGGCCTATAAATATTTTATTATAAATTTTGTTATGTGTGTCTTCCACACAAAATAATATAGATTCATAAATAAATAGATGTTGAAATTAGGAGAATTTTTATGACTACTCACCTAGATAGGATTAAAAAACTGTTTCAGGCCAGGAGTGGTGGCTCACACCTGTAATCCCAACACTTTGGGAGGTGGAGGCAGGCGGATCACCTGACATCAGGAGTTTGAGACCAGCCTGACCAACATGGTAACTTCTCTACTAAAAATACAAAATGAGCTGGGTATGGTGGCACGTGCCTGTACTCCCAGTTACTCAGGGGACTGAGGCAGGAGAATTGCTTGAAACCGGAAGGTGGAGGTTGCCGTAAGCTAAGATTATGCCACTGTACTCCAGCCTGGGCAACAAGAGCAAAACTCCCTTCAAAGAAACACCAAAAAAAAAAACAAAAAATGGCTGGGTGTGGTGGCTCACACCCGTAATCCCAGCACTTTGGGAGGCCAAGGCGGGTGGACTGCCTCAGGTCAGGAGTTCGAGATCAGCCTGACAAACAAACATGGTGAAACCTCATCTCTACTAAAAATGCAAAAATTAGCAGGGCATGGCACACCTGTAGTTCCCGCAGTACTCAGAAGTCTGAGGCAGGAGAATCGCTTGAATCCAGGAGGTGGAGGTTGCAGTGAGCCAAAATCATGCCATAGAACTCCAGCCTGGGTGACAGAACGAGAATCCATCTCAAAAAAAAAAAAAAAAAAAAAAAAAAAAGGATGGGGACGGAGGCTCGAGCCTGTAATCTTAGCACTTTGGGAGGCTGAGGCGGATAGATCACCTGAGGCCAAGAACTTGAGATCAGCATGGCCAACATGGTGAAGCCCCAACTCGACTAAAAATACAAAAATTAGTTGGGTATGGTGGCATATGCCTGCAGTCCCAGCTACTCGGGAGGCTGTGGCAGAAGAATCGCTTGAACCTGGAAGGTGGAGGTTGCAGTGAGCTGAGATTGCGCCATTGCACTCCAGCCTGGGTGACAGAGTGAGACTCTGTCTCCAAAAAAAAAAAAAAAAAGGAAACCTACTCTGAAAAAACACAGTAACATGGAACTTCAAAACAATAATAAGAGAAATGTTTACTCATAAAATCTGGTATGCAACACTGATGTATCATTTAAAAAAACATTGTTAGGCCAGGTGCAGTGGCTCACATCTGTAATCTCAGCACTATGGGAGGCTGAGGCGGGCAGATCACCTGAGGTCAGGAGTTCAAGACCAGCCTGACCAACATGGTGAAATCCCATCTCTACAAAAAATACAAAAATTAGCCGGGCATGGTGACACATGCCTGTAATTGCAGCTACTTGGGAGGCTGAGGCATGAGAAATGCTTGAAGCCAGGAGGTGGAGGTTGAAGTGAGCCAAAATCACATGCACCACTGCACTCCAGCCTGGGTGACAGAGCATGACTCTATCTCAAAAAAAAAAAAAAGGTCTACAGGTGTACTCATTAAATGCGGGTATTCTGAATCACTGGCATGCACTGTGTGGCAGTACAATTTCAGAGACTGCAGTATAATTATACACAGAAGATTCTAATGAGAAATTTTTAATAAATAATGATTTCAAAGAAACTAATATTACTTTTTATGTTTTAAATATTCTTACACAAAATGAAACTGCTGTAATCAACTTTAGAAGAAAAGAATAGACTTATATTGTTAAATAAAGAAAAAAATATATATTTTGCAGAGTAGGGTTAGACCCTCTGATATGTAAAACAAATATTAGGAAATAAACTATGTTATTATTTAGATATAAGCTGAAGAAAGTAGATGAAAATTCTGTAATTCCTTTTTGCCTGCAGCAAACTTAAATTTATAAGTAACTATTTTAGTAAATATGGAGTGTCTACTAATTATCTAATTTACTTCTGGCCATGCAAATTCTAGCGTATTGTCCTAAACATCTGAATCTAAAATTACAGACAAATTTGAAACAGAAAACAGAAAGTAAAAATGTATAGGGAGAGTGACCTCAACAAGATGAAAAGATTAAAAGTCCCCTATTTTCATATCCCTTTACAGCAAAAAAAAGGTCAGCCATCCCTGACAAGAATGCCTTTATGAGAGAACCAGGCTAATGCCTGGTTACAGGCATTACCAGCTTACACCTGTAATGACAGCTCCATGATACATTAAGGTTGGAGAAATGCTTCAGGCCAGGATTTTGAGACCAGTCTGCATTATGTAGCAAGACCCTATCTCCAAAATAAGTGCCTGTAAGATTTGAGATCCAGAGAGGGAGTTCTGAAACGCTGTTAAAGCTTAAGATTGAGAAGTGTTCTATTCAGAAGGCAGGCCCTCATTCAGGTGGGAAACTACAGGACCCCTGTTCTTGGCTACAGACCAGGATAGGGTTCACTCAGCTTGGTCTGACTGAGAATTCTGAACTTACTCTGAAACTATGTGAAACTCCTCCCAGCCACAGTCTGGCAGAGGTCCTGCCATTCCAGAGACCTGGAGGAAGGCACCCATTTACAGCCATGTAGGCAGGCCTGCAGACCTTGGCCTTTACTGTGGTCCCTGAAACAGTTCAGTGACTCAGTTTCAGTTACCTGAGCCACAGTTTAAGGCCAGTTCTGCCTATACAGAAACTCACACAGTTACCTGAGGAAATATTCTCTGGTACTCACTGAAAACCATACTCATCCACATCCTGATACAAGGCCCACCATATGCAGACCCGACTGCAAAAACATGCCCTAGTGTCTGCCCTACAGAGCAAAGTCCTGAAGGGTATTCAGTCTGTCCAAAAATAAAATGGGAATTACAACTACCCAAGTCCCTGTAACAAGCCAACTAAAGGTGGACCATAGTGCAGACCGAGCAGCCTTGTGACCAAGCTACAATCCCTCTTCACTACAAATTCAGAGGGCATCTCATCACGCTAAGGGCCCAATAAAAGAAGATTTTTTTACCTTCTAAAAAATCAGTTTACAAAAACTTGAAGAGGTGTTTTTCTCCATCAAATTCAGACACCAATACGAAACTATATTGTGCCCATTGTCAATGCTTCTATTTTAATCTAGCAGCTTCTATTTTAATCTAGCACTGGATGTGGCAGAAGAATTAGTCAAATTTAAAAAAAATCCACTGAAACAGAAAAATACGTAAAATGCTGTTTGTAGATCATACAATCTTATATTTAAAAAACCATACACAGTACTTTTACATTGGCTGAGGAATGGTTTACCAACTATACGGTCAATTTTGTCTATTCAGGACATAGGCATAGGCAAGGACTTCATGACTACAACACCAAAAGCAATGGCAACAAAAGCCAAAATAGACAAATGAGATCTAAATAAACTAAAGAGCTTCTGCACAGCAAAAGAAACCACCATCAGAGTGAACAGGCAACCTACAGAATGGGAGAAAATTTTTGCCATCTACCCATCTGACATAGGGCTAATATCCAGAATCTACAAAGAACTTAAATTTACAAGGAAAAAAAAAAAACATCAAAAAGTGGGCAAAGAATATGAACAGACACTTCTCAAAAGAAGACATTTATGCAGCCAACAGACACATGAAAAAATGTTCATCATCACTGGTCATCAGAGAAATGCAAATCAAAACCACAATGAGATACCATCTCACACCAGTTAGAATGGCAATCATTAAAAAGTCAGGAAACAACAGATGCTGGAGAGGATGTGGAGAAATAGGAACACTTTTACACTGTTGGTGGCAGTGTAAACTAGTTCAACCATTGTGGAAGACAGTGTGGCAATTCCTCAAGGATCTAGAACTAGAAATACTGTTTGACCCAGCCATCCCATTACTGGGTATATACCCAAAGGATTATAAGTCATGCTACTATAAAGACACATGTACACGTATGTTTATGGTGGCACTATTCACAATAGCAAAGACTTGGAACCAACCCAAATGTCCATCAATGACAGACTGGATTAAGAAAATGTGGCATATATACACCATGGAATACTATGCAGCCATAAAAAAGGATGCGTTCATGTCCTTTGCAGTGACATGGATGAAGCTGGAAACCGTCATTCGGAGCAAACTATCACAAGGACAGAAAACCAAACACTGCATGTTCTCACTCATAGGTAGGAATTGAACAATGAGAACACTTGGACATGGGCGGGGAACATCACACAATGGGCACAGCCTGTTGTGGGGTGGCGGGTTGTGGGAGGGATAGCATTAGGGGAAATACCTAACATAAATCATGAGTTAATGGGTGCAGCAAACCAATATGGCACATGTATACCTATGTAACAAACCTGCATGTTGTGCACATGCACCCTAGAACTTAAAGTATAATACAAAAACAAAGACATACATAGTACATTAAAACCTGTCTAAACTAATAAATACACTAATTAAATTAGCAAAATATTAACATAAAAGTATATCTATAGTTTCATAGAGTTTAACTATCTGATAAAATAAAGAAAAACATCTTATTTACTATAGCATTAAATAATAAATTTCTGAAGAAAAAATTAACCAAGGAGGTAATACAAAAAAAAAAAAAAAATCAGAGAAGATCCAAGTAAATTTTAAAATAGTTTATGTCTATGGATTGAAAGATTAAATATTATTGAAGTGCCATATTATCCAAAGTAATCTATAGATTCAATAAACTTCCTATTAAAATTGCAGTGGTATTTTTTTTCACAGTAATGGAAAATACAATTCTAAAATTTACATGAAACTAAAATAAACTTTGAATAGCCAAAGCAATCATGAGGAAAAAGAACAAAGCAGGATATCATACTTAAAATTTCAAGCTATGGCCGGGCGCGGTGGCTCAAGCCTGTAATCCCAGCACTTTGGGAGGCCGAGACGGGCGGATCACGAGGTCAGGAGATCGAGACCATCCTGGCTAACACGGTGAAACCCCGTCTCTACTAAAAATACAAAAACTAGCCGGGCGAGGTGGCGGGCGCCTGTAGTCCCAGCTACTCCGGAGGCTGAGGCAGGAGAATGGCATAAACCCGGGAGGCAGAGCTTGCAGTGAGCTGAGATCCGGCCACTGCACTCCAGTCCGGGCAACAGAGCGAGACTCCGCCTCAAAAAAAAAAAAAAAATTTCAAGCTATGTATTTCAAGACTATATAGTAATAAAAACAAAAATGGACAAAAAAGTGGAACAGAACCTAATACTTTCACACACATTTAAGACCTGATACAAAAAGAGAACTTAAAAAGGTCTTAGTTTCTCAAAATCATGCAGATACTTGTGTGTCCCCAAAACAATGGAAAAGCAGCCAGGTTGTGCAGTCTCTTATCTGTCATGAAGAGGACTTTGGCTCTCACTGTGAACTCGAAGGAAGCTCACTGAAAGAAAAGTAGAATCTCTAGAGAATTTAAAAACATAAGACAGATGTCTCTTTGTAAGAGCAAAATTAAAAAAAAAAAAAAAAGGCTGCCCAGGAACTATTTCCTTGGGAACATAGCTTCCCATATAACATTTTAAGGACTCGCTTTCTCTTTGACCTTGGGACCTCTTCTCTGTGTCATGTGTTGTATTCATTTTCACTCACACCTACCTGGGGGTTTGGCAATCATCTCATGTCTCTTCATAGTTAAAGGTTTTTTTCCTTGCTCCAGACAGGTGATCAGGTCTGGTTTAGAGACAACAATACCTGTTTTATTAAGAATAAATAACGTGAATCTTGCTCATATTCTCCAATTACAAGCTAGTAATGTGCTCAGCAGAGAGGATGTGATAAAATATTCTAGTAAATTAATACTAAAATACTAAGTTATAACAGAAATTTCTTTCTTTTTTTTTTTAAAGATGGAGTTTCACTCTTGTTGCCCAGGCTGGAGTGCAATGGCTCGATCTTGGCTCACCACAACCTCCACCTCCCGGATTCAAGCGGTTCTCCTGCCTTAGCCTCCTGAGTAGCTGGGATTACAGAAGCCTGTCACCACGCCCGGCTAATTTTTTGTATTTTTAGTACAGACAGGGTTTCGCCATGTTGGTCAGGCTGGTCTTGAACTCCTGACCTCAGGTGATCCACCTGCCCGGCCTCCCAAAGTGCTGGGATTATAGGCGTGAGCCACCACGCCTGGCCTATAACAGAAATTTCTAAATATTTAGAAAATACTTTCAATTTGTAGGTTTCTTAATTTTACTACCTGGTACTACTAAAATCAAAAATTGGTGGTAGCAATTAGATTTTCAGGTGGGGGCAACAATATTTTATGCCACTAAATTTTTGGAATTACCACTAATTTGGAGTGAAGAATAAAGCTTAACTCAGGAATGTGGCAAGTTTGGATTAAGATTAAACATCTTGAAGAATTTCTTTTCTAAATGAACAAACTCTGAAGATTTTTCTGGAAAAAGGGTATCTGAAACTCATATGCAAATAAATTACTAAAAAAATTCTACAAAAAAGATAAATAAAACCTTTAGGGTATATTATGAATTATGTACTCAAGTTATTCTCACCAAGGAAGACCAGGTTTCTGTAGTTCTCTAACATCACGTCCCTATATAAATTCCGCTGTGCAGTGTCCAGGCAATGCCACTCCTCCAGAGAGAATTCTATGGCCACATCTCTAAATTGTAATGGTCCCTGAAAAACACACACACACATATTTTTACCAAGTGGCCATGGGCGGAATTTTTGACTTAAGGTGAAATGAGAGTAAAGAGAAGTGGTTCTGA
Organism: Piliocolobus tephrosceles; assembly: GCF_002776525.5. Taxonomy (NCBI): domain Eukaryota; kingdom Metazoa; phylum Chordata; class Mammalia; order Primates; family Cercopithecidae; genus Piliocolobus; species Piliocolobus tephrosceles. The sequence continues at coordinate 33,288,823 of NC_045454.1, read as the reverse complement.
CTTACAGGACTAGAATTATCCAATAAAATGTTTTCAACACAGAAATATTCTCTAATGTATTCTCTAACTCTGAGAAAAAACAGCAGCACAAGATCCACATCAGTTCATATATTTTTCTAGATAATAAAGTATAAAATTAAGGCCATGAACAATGTACATTTTTGAGTGCTATATTTACATCATACGGAATGAGTTGTGAATATTTTTCAGATAGAAATGCTGAGTTAGAAGGCACCTCTCAAATTTTAATATGTACAATAAGCTGAAGACCTTGTTATGCAGGGTTTTTTTTTTTCCCCAGAAGATCTGAAATAAAGTCGTTCTTATTTACTTATTTATTTATAGATGGAGTTTCACTCTTGTTGCCCAGGCTGGAGTGCAATGGTGCCATCTTAGCTCACCAGACTCTGCCTCCCGGGTTCAAGCAATTCTCCTGCCTGAACCTCCTGAGTAGCTGGGATTACAGTCATGCACCACCACGCCCGGCTAATTTTTTGTTTCGTATTTTTAGTAGAGATGGGGTTTCTCGATGTTAGTCAGGCTGCTCTTGAACTCCCGACCTCAGGTGATCCGCTGCTTCAGCCTCCCAAAGTGCTGGGATTACAGGCATGAGCCACTGCGGTCGGCCAATTTTTTGAATTTCTAACACACCAGTAATGTGAATGTTTTTGGCCCAAGAGGGATATTTTTTCAAACATTTACTAAGTGGAAGAGCCTGTGTTTTTCCCATATTTTCTAGCCTATAAACAAAGAGCCCTCATTCATCAAAGAAAAATATGTAGGAAAAAAATAAGAAAGGACAGCTGCCAGATTAAATATGATGGTTTATGCACATCAGCTGCATAAAGCTACTTAATAATAAAGAGAAAAATAACTCTATAGTGAAAAAAGTCTGTCAGACAGCTGCTTAACCAAGTGAATCATTAACCATTAACTGCCCTAGGACAGATTTTTATGTTGTGCTAATGCTCACAGAAGAACACAGCATCACTGTTGAAATATTCCCCCCAAAAAAGAAAATTATAGTCTGAATTTAACCATAAGGAAACATCAGTTTTAGGCCTGGTGCGATGGCTCACACTTGTAATCCCAACACTTTGGGAGGCACGAGGTGGGCAGATCACGAGGTCATGAGTTCGGGACCAGCCTAACAGGGTGAAACCCTGTCTCTACTAAAAATACAAAAATTAGGCAGGCGTGGTGGCGAGCGCCTGTAGTCCCAGCTACTTGGGAGGCTGAGGCAAGAGAATGGCATGAACCTGGGAGGCGGGGCTTGCAGTGAGCTGGAGATTGCGCCACTACACTGCAGCCTAGGTGATAGAGTGAGACTCCGTCTCAAAAGAAAAAAAAAAAAAAAAAAGAAAGAAACATCAGTTTTATGCAGCACCCTAGAGAGCGGGTATCTCCTAATAATTGTTTTCAGAACTTTCTGGGTAATAAATGCCATCCCATTTTAATATGCATTTTCTTAATCCCGTTCCTCATAGAGCTAATGGAACACACAGATGGAGCCTCAACATTACATGTTCTACATCTTTACTAAGGACCAGAGTTTTTCCCCAATAGAAATCTTGAGTATCCACATCTTTCCATGTTCAACAGCCACAAAGGACACATTTTTAATATTGCAGATCATAAATTATTGCTGAGAATCCTGCATGGCATATAAGAAGCTATGATGCAGCAAATAAAGAGAAGGCTCTGAGATATAGGAAAGAAATATTTTTCAGAGACCCTTGACTATCATAAGAATTTTAACAAGTAGTTAAACCAAACTCATTAGGGAGGAAAAACACAAGTAGAGAAGTAAAGGTGTGTGAGTACTAAATGCATGGCAGTCTAGGAGGAAGAGTGGACACAGCTCTTCATCTGACACACGTTTACCTAAAGAAAAGCCTTTTTGGCCGGGCGCGGTGGCTCAAGCCTGTAATCCCAGCACTGTGGGAGGCCGAGACGGGCGGATCACGAGGTCAGGAGATCAAGACCATCCTGGCTAACACGGTGAAACCCCGTCTCTTGGCCGGGCGCGGTGGCTCAAGCCTGTAATCCCAGCACTTTGGGAGGCCGAGACGGGCGGATCACGAGGTCAGGAGATCGAGACCACCCTGGCTAACACGGTGAAACCCCGTCTCTACTAAAAAACTACAAAAAAACTAGCCGGGCAAGGTGGCGGGCGCCTGTAGTCCCAGCTACCCGGGAGGCTGAGGCAGGAGAATGGCGTGAACCCGGGAGGCGGAGCTTGCAGTGAGCTGAGATCCGGCCACAGCACTCCAGCCTGGGCAGAGCGAGACTCCGTCTCAAAAAAAAAAAAAAAAAAAAAAAAAAGAAAAGCCTTTTTTTTCTTCTTCCACCTTCTCTGGAATTCATTCTCAGATGAGACTCTCTGGATAAATTACACCTGCATCTTGACAATATGCCTTTAAAGGTGTCAGTATTACATGTTTACCTGCTAGGATGACATCAACTGGCAGTAAAAGAAAAAGTCAACCCATTTCTGTCCTTTAAAACAGAAGAGATTCAGGCACAATGAGCTGCTCCATGAAGATAAAAATATGTTTCTCCTTTTCTGTCCTCAGGTGCCCTCCCCTGCCACAGACACCAGTAATTTCTGTTACAGTAATGCAAATATGTGCCACACTGACCTGTCCCTATCAAACCCAAATAGAACAGGCCCTGTGACCACCCTATAGTACAAAGGTAGAACTTAACTCTCATGAATGTATTCTGAAGCCCTCATACCTGATTCTGGCCTCACCTTAGAGTCATACGAGGCCCTTCATTAAAACAACATGGATGCTTCCACCCACAACAATAAACAGAAGCTGTGGGGAGGGCACAAGAGGTTTCTGCAAATTGACCATGTGATCCTAAGGAGAAGCCTGGGTTGATAACCACTAGGCTAAGCATTGCTTCTCAGGCTTTAATGAGTTTATAAATCACTTGGTAATTTTGGCCTCACTTTAGCCCCCTTGTCACAACCAAATACTTCTGGTACAAATAAGGACAACCCATCTCCATCCTGAAGTTTTATATTCTTTGCTGGCTCTTTAAAGTTTACAGACAAAACAGAAGGCAGCAATGTCTGAATAAGTCTGTATTTAAAAAGCAACATGTGTACACATGTACTAATGCAATGTTTATTAAGCAGGCACTATGTGTTCAAGGGTGTGATACAGAGCACTGTGCTGGGCATAACACATTATGTGATTTAATTCTCCTAACACCCTGGGAGCTGGTACTAAGGGTTTCATACTTTCCAGGATTTAGATAAAGGTCCCAGCATTTTTATTTCTTCTTCTATTTCTCGGTCATCAATTTTTTTTTTAAATTGTGTAGAATAAAAGCCAAATACAGACAGATGAAAGAGATATAGAAGGAAGAGTTGGCCGGGTGCGGTGGCTCAAGCCTGTAATCCCAGCACTTTGGGAGGCTGAGACAGGTGGATCACGAGGTCAGGAGATCGAGACCATCCTGGCTAACACAGTGAAACCCCGTCTCTATTTAAAAAAATACAAAAAACTAGCCGGGCGAGGTGGCGGGCGCCTGTAGTCCCAGCTACTCTGGAGGCTGAGGCAGGAGAATGGCGTAAACCCGGGAGGCGGAGCTTGCAGTGAGCTGAGATCTGGCCACTGCACTCCAGCCCGGGCGACAGAGCGAGACTCCGTCTCAAAAAAAAAAAAAAAAAAAAAAAAGAATTAACGTAGTATACAGAAAATTTTATTCTATTCATATTTACTTTTTTGTGACTTATGGAACAACTACTGGATCTTCAGGAATAGAAAACAAGTTGCTAATTAGAATGTCTCTGCAACCACTGGTTTTAATACAACAGTTAAAAACTAAGACTCTAAAATACATACTTTATTTTTCCCATTTATTTGCTTTTGGGTTTCAGGAAATTGTGAGCACTAGCTCTAGAAACTTACTAGGATTCATCAGCCAAAACTCTGATCTCTTTTAATCAGTTCTGTGAGGCAAGACTCCAAGGTAGGGTCAGAACTAAATAAAGTCTCCAAAAAGGGTGTCTCTGCGGCTGGTCGCGGTGGCTCACGCCTGTAATCCCAGCACTTTGGGAGGCCAAGGCAGGCAGATCACGAGGTCAGGAGATCGAGACCATCCTGGCTAACAGTATGAAACCCCGTCTCTACTAAAAATACAAAAAAATTAGCTGGGCGTGGTGGTGGATGTCTGTAGTCCCAGCTACTCGGGAGGCTGAGGCAGGAGAATGGCGTGAATCCAGGAGGCTGAGCTTGCAGTGAGCCGAGATCGCTCCACTGCACTCCAGCCTGGGCGACAGAGCGAGACCCCGTCTCAAAAAAAAAAAAAAAAAAAAAAAAAAAGATGTGAATCTGAACAGGTGTGGGGCAGGGTGAGGACGCTATGTAGAATTCTGTTCTCTATGCCACTGGGGTACTTCCAGTTTTGTTTTTTCTAAGCTTACCTAAAAGAAACTTAAATCCAGAGCTTCTGCCATTTTAATCTTTTCTAGCCACTGCCCTGTCAACTTTATACTATATACTAATATGCAATTTAAACAAATCCCTTCAGGTCTTCTAGGGTAATTTTGTGTTTTGTTTTGTTTTGAGATGCAGTCTCACTCTGTCGTCCAGGCTGGAGTGCACTGGTGCGATCTCGGCTCACTGCAACCTCTGCCTCCCAGGTTCCAGTGATTCTTCTGCCTCAGCCTCCCAATTAGCTAGAACTACAGATGCGTGCCACCATGCCTGGCTAATTTTTGTATTATTAGTAGAGATGGCGTTTCACCATATTGGCCAGGCTGGTCTCAAACTCCTGACCTCATGATTCGCCTGCCTCGGCCTCTCATGTGCTGGGATTATAGGCATGAGCCACCGTGCTCAGCCCTTCTAGAGCAATTTTATTAGAAAATAAATACGTATACTTAACAAGGAAAAATAAATAGAAATTCTACTGCTGGGTGTGGTGGCTAACGCACGTAATCCCAGCACTTTGGGAGGCCAAGGTGGGTGGATCGCAAGATCAGGAGTTCAAGATCAGCCTGACCAAGATGGTGAAACCCCATCTTTACTAAAAATACAAAAATTAGCCAGACGTGATGGCAGGCACCTGTAATCCCAGCTACTCAGGAGGCAGAGGCAGTAGGATCACTTGAACCAGGGTGGCAGAGGTTGCAGTGAACTGAGATCACACTACTGTACTCCCTCTCAAAAATAATAAAAAGAAATTATAGTAACAGTTCTTCTGTTCATAAATATGCCCTCAGATGTAGACCTCAGAAGTCACAACGATATAAAGAACGTGGCCTAAATAAAGCCCAAGATTTTGGACACATGTATTTGTTGTACCAACCATATGATGCACAATTCAATTATTTATCCAGTTGCTAGTCTAGACTAAAAGTTTCTGGATTGTAGGAACCATGACTGCTTTATGTTTTTTTTTAATGGCCATATGAAATGGAAGCTACTAGTTTTATCTATTTGGTTCTCCAAATCTCGTCCTTGTTTATCATCCAAGTACCAGGATATTGGAGAAACTCTCATCTAGGTATCAACCGAAGACACCTCTTGCATGAGGGGATGAACAAACACAGATGACTCATTTCTCCTACACTGAGACAGAAGCAGAATTAACCACTCTTGTCAGCCTGACATAATTCTGTACGGGACATCTCAAATGCCTCACAAATGCCTCAAAGACACCTAGGTGATTTTGAGGGAATTCCCAGTGACCCTGGGCCAATGGCCCAATGATAAGCCAGGATGGAGAGACTCAGACTGATTCTAAATAGAAAATGGAACAGCCCTGGTGGAACTCCAGAACCTGGATCACCCATTCTGATTTACTAGCTCTTGGGTAAGAGAAATAACAAAAATATTCTACTCCAGTATCACTTTTTTTTTTTTTTTTTTTGAGACGGAGTCTCGCTCTGTCACCCAGGCTGGAGTGCAGTGGCCGGATCTCAGCTCAATGCAAGCTCCACCTCCCGGGTTTATGCCATTCTCCTGCCTCAGCCTCCCAAGTAGCTGGGACTACAGGTGCCCGCCACCTCGGCCTGCTAGTTTTTTTTTTTGTATTTTTTTAGTGGAGACAGGGTTTCACCGTGTTCACCAGGATGGTCTCGATCTCCTGACCTCGTGATCCACCCGTCTCGGCCTCCCAAAGTGCTGGGATTACAGGCTTGAGCCACCACACCCGGCCTCCAGTATCACATTTTACAGGTAAATTTAGTTGCGGTTGTGGTCATGGCTCTGGATACTTTGTGGCCTTGATCTCTCACTACAGATTCTGCCATCAGATTCTATTTCCTCCTGGAGCCTCTCACATAACTGTAGCAGGTCAATGAAGAAGATGTGAAAAATCTCAAATAGCCACACTCCCAAATGGGGGCTATAAGATGTCTATGTTGACATCTCACAATGCAGAAAATGCGTTTTGTTAGTTGTCTGTACATTTTCTATCCAAAGTCTGGCCCTTTTTTTGTAAATCCCGGGCAGAGGTCAGACCTTATCTACAGATTCTAGGTAGGAGCAACTTGGCTCTGTATCCTTTGGTGTTATAACAAGTGGATTACAATTAAAGGAGAGGTGTTAAGAAAAAGCTCAGATTAGATATGAGATTGATCAAGTCAGCCAGAAAACAGTCCCCTAAAAGCAATTTCTCTCTAAACACCCAAAGTACACAGCTACTCTCAGCATGAAAAACATGAGCATTATGAAGAAACGGGGCAGATTTTCAGAAGAATTTTTATAAAGTTTCTTTTCCATCTCTGCTGCTCTCTCATCTCCTAGCCATTGAATGGGGGTTCTATATTTAAATACATCTGACAACTTCCAACAACAGTTTTTGATGAAGAAATAGAATCTGACTGTGTTCATATAATGGAATACATTAGAGCTTGCAACATAACTAACTGAAGAGCTATGTTGGTGGTGTTTGGGTGGCCACATCACCTGTCTTTATTTGTCCTGTAATAGCAGAATTCCAATTTAGTGAGATAAAAGATACTAACATTGTGTTTACTCATAATTATCCCTATTGAATAAAGTAATAAGCATGTCAGACTAATACCTACTATAACAATTTGGTAAATTTCCTTTGGATATTAGATATAAATAACTATCAATAATTTTCATGAACTAGTCATAATGTATGTAGCATTTTTAAAAACTGCAACTATACTTCAGTTAAAACACTTTAAATAACAATATTAAAATAACCATTTAAGTGATTCATTCAAAGTAATTATTGCGGCTTTATATTCATACTATTGTAGAAAATACTGTTTATGGCTCACGCCTATAATCCCAGCACTTTGGGAGGCTGAGGTGGGTAGATCACCTAAGGTCAGGAGTTCAAGATCAAGGTGGCCAACATGGTGAGACCCCATCCCTACTAAAAAATACAAAAACTTTCCCAGGCATGGTGGTGCACGCTTGTAATCCCAGTCACTCGGGCTTCTGAGGCAGGAGAATTGCTTGAATTCGGGAGGCAGCAGTTGCAGTGAGCCGAGATCATATCGCTGCACTCCAGCCTGGGCAACAGAGAGAGACTCTGTCTCAAAAAAAACAAAATACTGTTTAATTTATATGAATGCAGGTTGTCTACAAACACTACACATAACTATGCTAATTGTTCTGAAGTAGTAAATAGAATGCAAGGTACAACTACAGACTCCACTGTTCAGTTTATACACTGAACTGTTCTTGCTTTTGCAGCATAAGTACTTCAGCCTGCAAATATTGGATAATTTCCTTGGATAATCAGGTTTCTGTCAAAGAAACTTAGTATCTTTTAGTCTTTATCATTATGTATTGCTAAATTTAATTTTATCTTTGTGCTAAGCTTCTGTGTGCTCTTAAAATAAGCTTTTATCTAAACAAATCTGTGTCTACTTTTAAGGACTAAAAATGCAAAAAATAAACTTTTTGGAACCAAAAACAAAGCAAAAAATCTGATGTACTAGCTAAAGATAATCTGGAGTCAGAAAAAATGACAAAAGGTTTATTTAGCTGTTAATATGATTTACATATATTTCCCAAAAAAGCAGAGAAAATATTTACATATAATCTAAATCCCTTAAGAGAGAATAGCAAAAAATTTTTTGGGACTTTTTAAAGAGTTTTTGAACCCTTGGACATCTGAATTTTGCACACTGTATGCACTTGAAAGAATGTTTATGGGGGAAAAAGCAGAAGAAAGAAAGATGTTATTAAAAAATGAATGAGTGCACAAGACCAATGCAACAGAATAGAGAGCCCAAAATAGAGACCCTCTACAACCGTCAGATTTTTGACAGATCTGACAATAAGAATGTGGGAAGAATTCTCTATTTAATAAATGGTGCTGGCTGGCCGGGCGCAGTGGCTCAAGCCTGTAATCCCAGCACTTTGGGAGGCCGAGACGGGCGGATCACAAGGTCAGGAGATCGAGACCATCCTGGCTAACCCGGTGAAACCCCGTCTCTACTAAAAAATACAAAAAACTAGCCGGGTGAGGTGGCGGGCGCCTGTGGTCCCAGCTACTCGGGAGGCTGAGGCTGGGACCCTCCGCTCCGCTCCCGGGAGGCGGAGCTTGCAGTGAGCTGAGATCCGGCCACTGCACTCCAGCCTGGGCGACAGAGTGAGACTCCGTCTCAAAAAAATAAATAAATAAATAAATGGTGCTGGAATAACTATCTAGCACTATGTAGAAGACAGAAACTGGACCCCTTTATTACACCATATACAAAAATCAAGATAAAGACTTAAATGTAAAACTTAAAATTACAAGAAGTCCTGCAAGATAACCTAAAAGATACCATTCTAGACACAGAAACTGGCAAAGACTTCATGATGAAGCTACCAAAAGCAATTGCAACAAAAGCAAAAATTGACAAATGGACCTATTTAAACTAAAGAGCTTCTTCACAGCAAAGGAAACTATCAACAGGGTAAACAGGCAACCTACAGAAGAAAAGAAAATATTTGCAAACTTTGCCTCTGACAGAGGTCTAATATTCAGAATTTATTAGAAACTTTAAAAAGTTTACAAGAAAAAAAACCTCATTAAAAAGTAGGCAAAAAACATGAATAGATACTTTTCAAAAGAAGAGATACATGTGGCTAACAAGCATATGAAAAAAACCTGCTCATTGCTAATCATTAGAGAAATTAAAAGAGAAACCACAATGAGATCTCACATTACACCAGTCAGAATGGCTATTTTTAAAAAGTCAAAAAATAACAGATGCTGGCAAGGTTGCAGAGAAAAGGGAATGCTTATACTCTGCTGGTGGGAGTGTAAATTAGTTTAACAACTGTAAAAACCAGTGTGGCAATTCTTCACAGAACTAGAAACAATTATCATTTGACCCAGGAACCTCCTAATTGGGTATATACCCAAAGAAATATAAGTTATATTATAAAGACACATCCACATGCATGTTCATTGCAGCACTATTCACAATAACAAAGACATGCACAGGCCATAAATGCCTATCAATGGTAGACTGGATAAAGAAAATATGGTATGGTCAGATGCGGTGGCTCCTGCCTGTAATCCCAGCACTTTGGAAGGATGAGGCAAGTATACTGCCTGAGCTTAGAAGTTTGAGACCAGCCTGGACAACATGGCAAAATCTTGTCTCCACAGAAAATACAAACAGAAAAATTGGCCAGGTGTGGTAACACCCGCTTGTAGTCCCAGTTACTTGGGAGGATGAGGTAGGAGATAATTGCTTTGAGCCTGGGAAATTGAGGCTAAAGTAAGCCAATATCACACCACAGCACTCTAGCCTGGGCAATAAGTGAGACCCTGTCTCCAAAAATAAAATAAAATAAAAGATGTAGTAAAAACAAAATATGGTACATCATGGAGTACTCTGTGACCATTAAAAAAAAAGATCATGTCCTTTGCAATAACATTGATGAAGCTGGAGACCATTATTCTTAGAAAACAAATGCAGAGGCTGGGTGTGATGGCTCACGCCTGTCATCCCAGCACTTTGGAGGCCAAGGGGGATGGATCACCTGAGGTGCGGAGTTTGAGATCAGCCTGACCAACATGGAGAAACCCCGTCTCTACTAAAAATACAAAATTAGCCAGGGGTGGTGGCACACGCCTGTAATCCCAGCTATTCGGGAGGCTGAGGCAGGAGAATTGCTTGAACCTGGGAGGTGGAGGTTGTGGTGAGCTAATATCGCACCATTGCACTCCAGCCTGGGCAACAAGAGCAAAACTCCATCTCAAAATAATAATAATAATGCAGAAACAGAAAAACAAATGCATGTTATTGGCCGGGCGTGGTGGCTCAAGCCTGTAATCCCAGCACTTTGGGAGGCCGAGACGGGCGGATCACGAGGTCAGGAGATCGAGACTATCCTGGCTAACACGGTGAAACCCCGTCTCTACTAAAAAAAATACAAAAAACTAGCCGGGCGAGGTGGCGGGCGCCTGTAGTCCCAGCTACTCGGGAGGCTGAGGCAGGAGAATGGCGTCAACCCAGGAGGCGGAGCTTGCAGTGAGCTGAGATCTGGCCACTGCACTCCAGCCCGGGCCACAGAGCGAGACTCTGTCTCAAAAAAAAAAAAAAAAAAAGAAAACCAAATTCATGTTATTATTTATAAGTAAGAGCTAAATAACAACAACACATGAACACAAAGAGAACAACAGACATTGAGGCCTAGTTGAGGGTGGACTAAGAGGATCAGAAAACAGACCTGTTTGGTACTATGGGTAGTATCTCAGTGACAAAATAATCTGCATGCCAAACCCCCATGACATAATCTTAGTGGTATAACAAACGCACATGAGTACCCCAAACCAAAAATAAAAGCTAAAAGCAAAAAAAAAAAAAAAAAATCCCTGGGTGGGTGGGAGTGTAATGTAGGTGAAAGGACTGATTTCTGGTACAGACAGTGGTCCCAGCAGGGCTGTACTCTGATTTCTGTGTGCATGCAGGCAGGTGAGATTATGAACAGCTGGTCCAAAATGCTGGATAGTGGAGAAAACAGGTTGCTGCTGCAGATTCAGTGTCTGTGAGTGGGAATATGCTAGGAGACTTGTAGAGACTTGCGGATTCTTGGCAAGAAACACTAGGATCAAAAATGCCATTGTAAGGTTCCTGAGGGTAGTGCCGAGTCTTGGCGGGGGTGCGGACACGTCAATGTCTAGTGTGTGTGTTTGTGAGTGGGTGGGGATCCTGTGGTGGCAGCTGTGGGAAAAGGGAGTTTGTCATCAGAGCTACTTTCCTCTACATTTTCAATCATCTGTCACCCTGAGAGAAGACCTGGAATCATAGGACAATGGGCAGTGTGAGAGCCTGCATACAACAGAGCATAGCCTCCCATTCCCAATCTCCCAACGTTTTATTCCAGGTCAGGCCTCCGTTATATCTTTTTTCTGGCACCACATCTGTAGTTTGCTGAACATCAAACAATTCTCCAACACTAACTTATTGTCTCACATTTGAATTCTGACACCACCCACAGTCAGCACAGACCCTGATTCAGGGCTCCGTCCCACAACATTGTCCTCATGGCAGATGCCAGTCACAAACCCCAAGGGCCCATCTATGCTTCTGAGCTACTGTGTAAAACGTGGGGACTCCCATAACCTCCCTGAAGTTCAATAATTCGGTAGAGCTACTCACAGAACTCAGCAAAACACTGTAGTTATCTTTACTGGTTTAATATATAAGATGCAGCCATGGAAAAGCCAAATGGAAGAAATGCATAGAACAAAGAAAAGAGATGGGGAAAGATGAAACACATAGATAATCCTGGAAAACATTTGTGATTAATAAAATTCTCCATCCTTTGTGTGCTCCAGGAACAGTTTATGGGGAGAAACACCCTTCCCGTTATGAGTTAGATGGTGCTCTCTTTTCTTACCTCACAGCCAGACACACACTCTGTACATTTTTTTCTCATTAAAAAAATCAGCTGAATTTGTTTTCAGTGGTCATAATGAAATATTTCTTTTCTTTGCTTTTTTTTTTTTTTTTTTTCCGAGCCAGATTCTCACTCTGTCGCCTAGGCTGGAGTACAGTGGCGCTATCCCGGCTCACTGCAACCGCTGCCTCCCAGGTTCAAGCAATTCTCCTCCCTCAGCTTCCTGAGTCGCTGGGATTACAGGTGCCTACCACCACACCCGGCTAAATTTTTGTTTTTCTTGGTGGTTTTTTTGAGATGGAGTTTCGTTCCTGTTGCCCAGGCTGTAGTACAATGGCGTGATGTTGGCTCACCACAATCTCCACTTCCCGGGTTAAAGCAATTCTCCTGCCTCAGCCTCCCGAGTAGCTGGGATTACAGGCATATGCCACCATACCTGGCTAATTTTTGCATTTTTAGTAGAGATGGGGTTTCACCATGTTGAGCAGGCTGGTCTTGAGCTCCTGACCTCAAGTGATCAACCCCCCTGGGCCTCCTAAAGTGCTGGGATTACAGGCATGAGCCACTACACCTGGCTAAGGTGCTTGCATTTTATACCTCCATAAGAAAAGCAAATATATCTACTTCTTTCAACAATATATTTTATATATATGTGTGTGTGTATATATATATATATATTTTTTTTTTTTTTTTGAGACAGAGTCTCGCTCTGTTGCCCAGGCTGGAGTGCAGTGGCTGGATCTCAGCTCACTGCAAGCTCCACCTCCCGGGTTCCTGCCATTCTCCTGCTCAGCCTCCCAAGTAGCTGGGACTACAGGCGTCCACCACCTCGCCTGGCTAGTTTTTTGTATTTTTTAGTAGAGACGGGGTTTCACCATGTTAGCCAGGATGGTCTCGATCTCCTGACCTCGTGATCCGCCCGTCTCGGCCTCCCAAAGTGCTGCGATTACAGGCGTGAGCCACCGCGCCCGGCCTATTTATATTTTATTATATTAAAAATAATGTAGTAAAAAATTCGTCATATGGGAACACTTCTAGAAGGTACCACGTTTCATCACATATAATTTAGCATTAAACTCAGAAATCAAGACAACAGGATATAGAACTGAGATATTCACTGTCACAAATTTACCCAGCAAAAGGAGGTACTGATGTTTTGACGAATCTATATAACTCATCAATTATCCACCAGATTTTCCTGTGGAAACATTTTCATTGTGTACAGCCAAAATGGAAGAGAGATTTTCCCTACTTTTTTCCCTTGGTAGCTAACATTCTTAAAGCTACGGCTTAGAATTCTGTTTGAAATCACTCAGCTATAAAAAACACACCTGAGAAAATTCCTAAACTCACTCTGGGAAAGAAAAAGATAAATGAGAATTATTAACAAATATATGATTAAATACTAATTTTTTGAAACTCATCTCTTTTATGTCCTTTGTAAATATTTTCTTACCTTTCAAGCCCTACTAATAAAATGCAAATTGCAGTTAAAAAATTGATGCAGCTGGGTGCAGGGGCTCACGCCAGTAATCCCAGCACTTTGGGAAGCCAAAGTAGGTGGATCGCTTAAGATCAGAAGTTTGAAATCGGCCGGTCCATCTCTACTAAAAACACAAAAACTAGACGGGTGCAGTGGTGGGCACCTGTAGTCCTAGCTACTCAGGAGGCCGAGGCATGAGGATCACTTGAACCCAGGAGCCAGAGGTTGCAGTGAGCTGAGATGGAGCCACTGCATTCCAGCCTGTGCAACAGAGACTGTTTCAAAACAAAACCAACAACAAAAACACCTGAGGTTAAAATAAGTGAACAAATCTTTTCAAGTTACAGATCCTATCGCCCACCCCATCCTGTTCAGTTACATGCTCAATAACTACCCTCCCAGGAGACACTGCGCTATGCCCCAGTGAGTGCCCCACGTGCATTTTACTTTAAGTTTTTAAGCCATCTCACTGGGGTCAGTTTTTCTGTCTTTTGAAGTGTTTTTTCACAAATTTTTCACTACTTTTCTGCTGCCCATGCAAGAGAATCCAGGGGGCAGAATTTGTTTTCCCCTCAATACCAGCATCTGATTGGCTGACCAGCAATGTTGTCTCCAAGAAATGGAAGCTAGGTTGAGTGAAGATAACCTTCATGTGGCAAGGGGTTAGCTTTTCAAAAAAAAAAAAAAAGTGCACCAGGATCTGTCTTTCAACCCCAAGGCTGCCACCTGCTCCCTTCAGAGGCTACACTCCATACTTCAGGTGGTCCTATGGCATAAAATGACCCAAGAGCTAATATTCACTAGACACTCTAACAGACATAGCCATGGTAGGTATCTTGGTTTATCCCCAAAAAACCCAGGACCACTTAAGGTTGGCTGAGGACACATCATCCTATTAAGTTTCCAGAGGGTAATCTTGACCCAAAAACATTCGTAAGTTCTCTGGAAAAATAAAAGACAAAGAGGCACAGAGAGTTTTTATAATACACCATCAGGGGATTATTCTTTGCTTTCTTCTCATGGGAAATATTTACAAACAAAAAACATATTTTTTTTTTTGAGACGGAGTCTTGCTCTGTTGCCCAGGCTGGAGTGCAGTGGCCGGATCTCAGCTCACTGCAACCTCCGCCTCCTGGGTTCACACCATTCTCCCGCCTCAGCCTCCTGAGTAGCTGGGACCACAGGCGCCCGCCACCTCTCCCGGCTAATTTTTTGTATTTTTAGTAGAGACGGGGTTTCAGTGTGTTAGCCAGGATGGTCTCGATCTCCTGACCTCGTGATCCGCCCGTCTCGGCCTCCCAAAGTGCTGGGATTACAGGCTTGAGCCACCGCGCCCAGCCCAAAAAACATATTTTCAATAGCGTTATGCAATGCTTTTTAAAAAATGACTATTGGCCAGGCTCGGTGGCTCACACCTGTAATCCCAGCACTTTGGGAGGCTCAGATGGGCAGATCACGAGGTCAAGAGATAGAGACCATCCTGACAAGGTGAAACCCTATCTCCTCTAAAAATACAAAAATTATCTGGGCGTGGTGGCAGGCGCCTATACTCCCAGCTACTCAGGAGGCTGGGGCAGGAGAATCGCTTGAACCCAAAAGGCAGACGTTGCAGTGACATTGCCCCACTGCACTCCAGCATGGCGACAGAGCAAGACTCCGTCTCAAAAAAAAAAAAAAAAAGATTAATTGAGGAACATGAGGTACACTTGAGGCCCTGCTTGGGACACGTGAAAAATGCCAGGGAAAATCAGTCCCCGTGGGGTGTGAAAATAATTAAGTGGCAGGCAATTAGAATGAGGAAGCTCTAGTACCCAGATTCCTACTTCTAAGAAAAAAAATAAAAACTCAAGTGCATTTTTTGGTAAATTACTACATTAGGGGAAAAAAATTCAGGCTTAAGCAACTATAAACTGTCAATTAAACTCTGATTACATAACCAAGAAATTTCCACCTCGATTGTACAAATTTAAAAACTACCTAACTAGGCTGGGCGCGGTGGCTCACACCTGTAATCGCTGCGCTTTGGGAGGCCGAGGCGGGTGGATCACGAGGTCAGGAGATCGAGACCATCCTGGCTAACACGGTGAAACACGTCTCAACTAAAAATACAAAAAATTAGCCTGGCGGTGGCAGGCACCTGTAGTCCCAGCTACTTGGGAGGCTGAGGCAGGAGAATGGCGTGAACTCAGGAGGCGGAGCTTGCAGTAAGCTGAGATCAAGCGACTGCAGACTGCACTCTGCAGTCAGAGCGAGACTCAAAAAAAAACAAAAAACAAAAAACAAACAAAAAAAACCCGTAAGTATACCTAACCAGTTACTGAATTTGGTTTTCTCCATCATGCACCTTATAAACGTCTTTCCTTCAAGCCCCTCCCATGGACCACAAACCACAAACTACAGCTAGGTGCTCTACAATTCTTGAATCACTTTTTGATTAAATTATTTGATATTTTTGCGATGACTCCCGGCTTTTTTTTTTTTTTTTTTTAGGCAGAATCTAGCTCTGTCGCCCAGGCTGGAGTGCAGTGGCGCGATCTCAGCTCATGGCAACCTCCGCCTCCTGGGTTCAATCGATTTTCTCACCTCTGCCTCCAAAGTAGCTGGGACTACAGGCGTTTGCCATCACACCCAGCTAATTTTTGTATTTTTACTAGACCTGGGGTTTCCCCATTTTGGCCATGCTTGTCTTGAACTCCTTACCTCAACTGATCCGCCTGCCTCGGCCTCCCAACGTGCTGGGATCACAGGCGTGACCCACCACTCCCGGTCCCATAATTTTTTTTTTTTTTTTTTTGAGACGGAGTCTTGCTCTGTCGCCCGGGCTGGAGTGCAGTGGCCAGATCTCAGTTCACTGCAAGCTCCGCCTCCCGGGTTTACGCCATTCTCCTGCCTCAGACTCCGGAGTAGCTGGGACTACAGGCGCCCGCCACCTCGCCCGGCTAGGTTTTTGTATTTTTAGTAGAGACGGGGTTTCACTGTGTTAGCCAGGATGGTCTCGATCTGCTGACCTCGTGATCCGCCCATCTCAGCCTCCTAAAGTGCTGGGATTACAGGCTTGAGCCACCGCGTCCGGCTCCATAAATTTTTAATAGGAGAAAAGAGAAACTGTGAACCCCACGAACCAAAGCTCTTCCCATTCATGAACCCGTACCCGGAGTCAGGATTCTCCCCTGACGACCCTCCCGTGGTCCCTAAACAATCTGGGAAAGACCGTGGGTGCGGAGCTGCCCGAAGAGGGCTCCAGGCCAGGGCACAGTCACTAAGCAAGGAAAGACAGGACGCCCCGGGGCCCCGCTGTCAACGCAGCCGCCATCTTATGGCTCAGGCGGAACTGGGCAACGAGAACTTGGAGCGCAGACTGCGGAGCTAACTGCCGGGAGGCCTAAATTCTGCCACAGCCACTTCCTCCCCAGTTCCAACCAGCCCCTCTCCGTCTCTCGGGATGTCGAACCCGCACTCACCATTTCTAGGCTTCCAGGGGGTCCCAGCGTCTTAGCTGTGGCTCTCTCAATACCTGCAGGTCACAGGGCCACAGAGGCTGGGCCTCTAGGAGCAGACGACACAGAGCAGTGAAGAGACCACACCTGGAGCTCTGACGGCAGCCAGAGACAATGGGCACGCAAAGGCCAGAAGCCGGAAGTCGTCCTGTTCGCTCCAGCTGCGTACCTGACTGGAAGGGTTGCAGCCCAGCGTCCCTGATTGGATAATGCTTAAGGCCCCGCCCCCTCAGGTCCTAAGTGACAGAAGACGCGATCAGATGCTGGACTGAGTGAAGAGTGACAGTGTAAGCCTGCAGCCTTTTCTTTTTTTTCTTTTATTTATTTATTTTTTTGAGACGGAGTTTCACGCTTGTTGCCCAGGCTGGATTGCAATGGCGTGATCTTGACTCAATGCAACCTCCACCTCCTGGATCGAGCGAATTCTCCTCCCTTAGCCTCCCGCATATCTGAGATTACAGGCGCCCCCTACCGTGCCCGGCTAATTTTTTTTTCTAGTTTTAATAGAGAGGGGGTTTCACCATATTAGCCAGGCTGGTCTCAAACTCCTGTCCTCAAGTTATCCGCCTGCCTCGGCCTCCCAAAGTGCTCGGATTACAAGCGTGAGCTGCCGCGCCCGGCCAGCTGCAGCCTTTTCAAACAGGACTTCCTCCCTGAGCTGAGCCAGACCTACCCCAGAGCATGGGAAAATTCTCTCTTTTTTACTCTCTCTCTCTTTGAATGTATTCAAAAGGTGAACATAAGTATTCTGCTGCCATATTAATAATACATAAAATTTTTGTTCAAGAGAAAATCAACCTTTACTTTGGTAACAGTGTATTATCAATTAAAGCTAATTTCAATAAAACCTTACAAATAAATCAAATTTGTCATTTTTGAACACTCTAGATTTACATATATATTTTGTAATTTCTTGTAATTTTTCTTAACTTTTTTATTTTATTTTTATCCACATTCTTTTTATTTTTCCATCTGAA
This sequence comes from Piliocolobus tephrosceles, assembly GCF_002776525.5. NCBI lineage: Eukaryota > Metazoa > Chordata > Mammalia > Primates > Cercopithecidae > Piliocolobus > Piliocolobus tephrosceles. The sequence goes on along the minus strand of NC_045454.1, from coordinate 33,271,014 downwards.
ACAACCTTTACTTTCAAACTGCTATAGGAGGTGATGTTATGCCCAGACCGTTTATTCCCTTGAGAAGACCACCAGAGTCCGGACTCAAAGCCAAGCAGCAAGGATCTTTATTACAGGTTCCAACCTGGAACTCACACACCCGTGAAACGAGCCGGGCGGGAGAGCTCCCCAACTGGGCTCGGACAGTGTTATATAGTCTAAGGTAAATAGGCACAGAGTCATTATACAAATCAGATGTATGATTGGCCGACATTTGAACAAGGCGATTTGGCTGATTATGATTGGTTCCCGCCATTTCTGGTATTTCAGTTAATTTTGAAATTCTGATGACGTTTATCAGGGGCTTGCAGGGCAGGGGTAGGACTTGTTTTCGCAAACCCAAGGTGGGAAAGCAGTCTTACACAAAGGCAGTTAATCATATTGCGACAGGTTTCACAGGGCTTGTTTTGCAACATGGGTGTAACGCGTCTTGTGACCTTGCCATGCCACAGAAAGAAAAACAGGAACTTACAAAATCTTTAGAATGTGCAGAGATAGGGACAAAATGATTGTGAGAGCAGAACAAAGGTTTAGCAATAGGGTGGGCACACACTTTTATGCCCTTTCAGTAGAAATAAATCATTTAGGGCCAGGTGCAGTGGCTCAAGCCTGTAATCCCAACACTTTGGGAGGCCAAAGTGGGCAGATCACTTGAGGTCAGGAGTTCAAGACTAGCCTGGCCAACATGGTGAAACCCCATCTCTATTAAAAATACAAAAAATTAGCAAGGTGTGGTGGTGCACACCTGTAATCCCCGCTACTCTGGAGGCTGAGGCAGGAGAATCTTTTGAACACAGGAGGTGGAGGTTGTGTAACGGCCCAAGGGGTTCACTGTGCCCTTTGCCTAGACAGAGCCAATTCATCAAGACAGGGGAATTTGTGGAGGAAAACTTAAATATTAAATTTGAACTTAATTGAACCTGGACACAAACAATGGTCACCAAGTCCTGGAACAGGTTATGTGTGCCCCTTGAGGCGTTTATCCTGTGCTGTTTTGGATAAATCTCTATTTCAATCTATTCCAATACATTGGTTATTGAAAAACAATAGACAATCACAAAAAAAAAAAAAAAAAAAAAAGTTGACCTTTTTGTGTTCCTTGAGCCCAATCGCGAAGGGTCCTCATGACTGACCCTCATGACTGGGCCTCATGCCAAAGAACTCGTTACAAAAAGAGCTAGGGTCCCAGATCGCGTGGAAGCTTCATGAGACCTCGTCTGTGCACAAACGGGTGTCTGACTCTGGAGCCCAGCCTGTTGCTTCCCGGTCTGGTGGTGAATCCTCCATAGTCTGGTGTGGAGGAAAAGTTAAATATTAATTTGAAGTCAATTGAACGCGGACACAAACAATGGTCACCAAGTCCCGGAACAGGTTGTGTGAGCTGCTTGAGGTGTTCATCCAGCGCTGTATTGGAGAAATCTGTATTTCCATCTATTCCTATACATTAGTTGTTGAAAAACAATAGGCAATCGCAAAAACCACTTGACCTTTTTGTGTTCCTTGGACCCAGTCGCGAATGGCCCTCATGAATGGGCCTTATGCCAAACAATTCATTTCAAAAGAGCTAGGGTCCTAGACTGCACCGAAGCTCCATGAGAGACCTCTCCTCGTCTGTGCACGGGTGAGTGTCCAACTCTGGAGCCCAGGCTGTTGCTTCCCACTCTGGTGGCGAATCCTCCATAGTCTGGTGAGTGTATATATATATATCTCTGAAGGGGTGGCCTGCCCCTCCACACCTGTGGGTGCTTCTCGTTAGGTGGAACGAGAGACTTGAGAAAAGAAATATAGACACAGAGACAAAGTATAGAGAGAGAAAAGCGGGGCCCAGGGGACCAGTGCTGTGCTTACAGAGGACCCACACTGGCACCGGTCTCTGAGTTCCCTCAGTATTTATTGCCAAAAAGATAAGGGAGTAAATCAGCAGTAAGACATACAGATACATGGAGATGTTCCATTTTCCCAGGGATGGGCAGGAGACAGATATTTTTCTTTTACTGAGATTTAAGAGAATGGTACTGACCTTCAACCACAAGCAGGCTTTAAACATTTGCCTAACAAAGCACATTTCCTTACAGCCCAAAATCCTTTCAACCTTAATTACCACAGCGATGTTTCTAGCAAGGACAAGATTGGGGGTAGAGTCACAGATTAACAGCATCTCAAATACAGAGCCAAATGGAGTCTCTTAAACTTACTTCTATCTATAATAACACAGCAACAGGCTGACCTCTCTTTTCCCCACATATCTCTTTTCCCATCTCCTCTTCCCTTTGTAACTTGCTTATTATATGAATCTGCTTATTATATGAATCTGCTTATTATATTGATTTGCTTATTATATCATTTGCTTATTGTATCTGCATTGCCATTTACATGGGATAAAGTTTGTTTTTTTTTTTTTTTTTTGAGACGGAGTCTCGCTCTGTCGCCCAGGCTGGAGTGCAGTGGCCGGATCTCAGCTCACTGCAAGCTCCGCCTCACGGGTTTACGCCATTCTCCTGCCTCAGCCTCCCGAGTAGCTGGGACTACAGGCGCCTGCCACCTCGCCCGGCTAGTTTTTTGTATTTTTTTTTTTTAGTAGAGACGGGGTTTCACCGTGTTAGCCAGGATGGTCTCGATCTCCTGACCTCGTGATCCGCCCGTCTCGGCCTCCCAAAGTGCTGGGATTACAGGCTTGAGCCACCGCGCCCGGCCCCATGGGATAAAGTTTGTTTACTCTTTTTTTTTTTTTGAGACGGAGTCTCGCTCTGTCGCCCAGGCTGGAGTGCAGTGGCTGGATCTCAGCTCACTGCAAGCTCCGCCTTCTGGGTTTACGCCATTCTGCTGCCTCAGCCTCCCCAGTAGCTGGGACTACAGGCGCCTGCGACGTCGCCCGGCTAGTTTTTTGTATTTTTTAGTAGAGACGGGGTTTCACCGTGTTAGCCAGGATGGTCTCGATCTCCTGACCTCGTGATCCGCCCGTCTCGGCCTCCCAAAGTGCTGCGATTACAGGCTTGAGCCACCGCCCCCGACCCAAAGTTTGTTTACTCTTAAAGGTATTCTGTATGTGTCTTTTCTTCTCCCCTCACGCCTTTCCCTCACCGAACATTTTTGGCATAACAAACAGGATTTGAAACCAAAAGTATGCCTCTTTTTGGCCACAAGGACAGGGCTGGAGGCTCGGGAACTTCCCATACCCTGGTATGGGAACTCCCCCAGTTCTCCCCCTTGGCAATGGAATGGTCCAGGGAAACTGGCCTTTGTGAGAATTGAGAATCTAAATTAGTGCAATTTAAATCTCTGTGCATGAAGTGCTGCAGGGGATTCTAGTCAGCAAAAAAGATGCTGAGGGAATCTCTCAGAGTGGATGGTGTTTGCTTACTGCTTATAAGTTAATATATCAAGTTAGGGGCTGGTTGTAAAAAGAGAGATGTAAGTTGGAAAAGGAAAATGCTAATCTGACTTCCAGACTGGCCCTGGCCCAATGCCAGTCAATGTCTTGACTGATCAGGTTCAAAGCTATCAGCCTATTGCTGAAAAAAGCATTTGTTCAAGTGGCCCAGTCAGGGTGAAACTGAGGCACTAGTCAGCTGGGGCTTGGAACAAGTAAAAACCCAGCTCCTATCTCAAAAATGGGAAATTAGCCTAGTAAAATTCAAGGAGCTGCACAAACTGTAAAATTCCTTGGTGTCTTGTGGAATGCAGGGAAATAGTCCATTTTACCAAAGACTAAGGCTAAAATACTAGAATTTGCAACCCCTACCACTAAAAAGGAGGCTCAGAAATTTATTGGCTTGTTTGGATTCTGGAGACATCATATTCCCCACTTGGGTAACATTTTACAACGTCTGCATGCAGCCACTAGAAAATGGTATGACTTTCATTGGGGAGAGACAGCATGACTTCTGAACAAGCTAAACAAGTGGTGCAACTGGCCCTGGATCTATGGCCCATACAGGATGGGCCAGCAGAACTGCAAGTGACTGTCCTAGATCAACATGCTAATTGGAGCCTTAGGCAGAAACAAGATGGGAAGAGGGTACCTTTCAGGTTTTGGACCCACAAACTGCCTAAGGCCGGAAAAGCTTATACCCCTTTTGAGAAGCAGTTGTTAGCTTGCTGTTGGGCTTTGCTGAAAATAGAACACCTCTGCTTCAACCATGATGTCTTTATGAGGCCTGAAATTCCTACTATTACCTGGGTCATGAGTTCCCCCAAAACCCACCAGACAGGGCATGCCCAAGAATGTAGCATCATAAAATGGAAATGGTACATACAAGACCAGGCTAAGCCAAAACCAAAGGGAGTATCAGTTTTACATGAGGATGTATGAAACTTCCCAGCTCAGGAAATCACCGAGCAAGTCCTGCAGATAGGGAAGGAAACCTCCCCCACCCAATGGGGCAGATCCTTTAAAGAACTAAGCCCAGAGGATCAGAAACATGCTTGGTTTATGAAGGATCCACCAAATACACTGGGGACCCGATGCTCCAAGGCCGTGGCTTATAATCCTATTAAAAACATAAGCATTTATGATGAAGGAAGGGGTGGGAGCAGCCAGTTAGCTGAACTAGTAGCCATCCTCCGAGCTATTCAAGAGGAGGCCAGAGGGATTTGTCACTTGTATACCAACTTGGTCTGTAGCAAATGGTCTTACTACCTGGATACCCCAATGGTAACAAAACAAATGGTTAATTGGGAATAAAGAGGTTTGGGGAAAAGAATACTGGGAAGATATCTGAATCCTGGGATACACTACTGAAGGGGTGGCCTGCCCCTCCACACCTGTGGGTGCTTCTCGCTAGGTGGAAACGAGAGACTTGAGAAAAGAAATAAAGACACAGAGACAAAGTATAGAGAAAGAAAAGCGGGGCCCCAGGGGGCCAGTGCTGTGCTTTCAGAGGACCCACACTGGCACCGGTCTCTGAGTTCCCTCAGTATTTATTGCCAAAAAGATAAGGGAGTAAATCAGCAGTAAGGCTTACACATACACGGAGCTGTTGCATTTTCCCAGTATCGGGCAGGAGACAGATGTTTTTCTTTTACTGAGATTTAAAGGAATGGTACTGACCTTCAAACCAAGCAGGCTTTGAACATTTATCTAACAAAGCACATTCCTTACAGCCCAGAATCCTTTCAACTTTAATTAGCACAGCAATGTTTCTAGCAAGGACAAGATTGGGGGTAGAGTCACAGATTAACAGCATCTCAAATATAGAGCCGAATGAAGTCTCTTAAACTTACTTCTATTTATAATAACACAGCAACAGGCTAACCTATTTTTTCCCTACATTTCCCCCTTTTCTTTTTAATACAATCACCATTATCATCATGACACCGAGATTACATACTTTATAAAGTAATAGAATATTACAGAATAAGTGGGGACAGGATGAGGTCACAGGATGGTGTTAACATTAAAATTAAAGTTGCTAATGAAATTTTAGGGCACGCATAGTCATTGATAACATTTTATCAGGAAATAGGGTTTGAGAGTAGACAACCTGACTGACCAAAATTTATTAGGTGGAAATTTTTTTTTTTTTTTTTTTTTTTTTCCTCCCAATAAGCCTGAGAGCACTACAGGATGCCGGGGCTTATTTCATCCCTTCGGCTTCAACTGTAAAAGGCCTCCAAGGGGGTCGTTTATAGGCCTACCCTTAGAGCGCATTCTCTTTCTCAGGGATATTCCTTGCTGAGAAAAAGAATTCAGCGATATCTCTCCTATTTGTGTGCAAAAGGAGAAAAGATATGGCTTTGTTCGTCCGGCTCACCGGCGGCCAGTTCAAGGTTACCTCCCTTGTTTCCTGAACATCGCTGTTATCTCGTTCTTTTTTCAAGATGCCCAGTTTTCATACTGTTTAAACACACATGCTCTACAAACAATTTGTGTAGTTAAGGCAATTATTACAGGGTCCTGAGGTGACATATATCTTCCTCATCTTACAAAGAAAACGATGGGATTAAGAGATTAAAGACAGACATAAGAAATTACAAAAATATAAATTTTGAAGAACTAATAAAATGTCCATGAAATCTTTATATTATTATTTTTTGTTGTTGTTGTTGTTGTGGCTCCAGCCAGTCCCTCTGTTCAAGGTCCCTGACTTTTCGCAACATTTTTTTTCTCTTTTCCTCTATACAAATGTGCCATGGCCATGAAGGCTTGTTCGTTCTCTCGATTTTGGCGCAGGATTCTTCGACTGGTCCAGCACACTAAAAACAAACCGATTAAACAGAGACATATAATTCCAAAATTTACTACAGTAGAGTTTTTAATAGACTTAATCTAAGTCGTGGGGTTTAATCTATCAAGATTTTTTGCCACTTGATCTAACGCCTCAGCTCCAGGGACAATATTTAAATGACTTTGAGAGGCTTCAAAAATTTGTTCTTTTAATTTAGAAATGTCTAAAGTGAGATTATCTTCTCTTCCCTGTAAATGGCGTCTTACCATGTCCCAGTGATGTTTAGACTCATTATAAACTTGGGGTGTAATACAAAAATCTGAAGTATTTCAGTCACACTGTAACTGGAAACGATGTTCCAAGCTCATGAGCCTATCTCCCATCCAAATGACAGTTTGTTTAAGATCATTAATTTGATTTGCCAATTTTTGATCGATGCCAGATTGTGAATTCCACAACCTTGTGGAATTCTTTTGCCAATTGTCAACAAAGCTTACTGTCTGGACAGAAGAGTGTAATGCGACTCCTGCCACAGCGGCTGTAGATGTGACTGCAATTAATCCCATAATTACTGTAATTAAAGTAAAAACGAATCTTTTGGACCTTTTTAAAATGCCTTTTAATACTTCAGTCAAAATATGAATGGATGGCGAGGCCTCCCATGGTCGATCCATGGACACAGGGATCCACACGCCTTCTCTTGCTCTCACTAGCAGAATATGGTGCTGCCAATCAAAAGTCGAATCAATGCAAGTAAACAATCTGCAATTTTCACAAGTTATAGTTTGGTAGTCTGGTTTAATAACTGTATTTCCTACGACTAACATATAAGGGGGTTTTACACAACTTTGTAAAGGAACTGTTAGACTGGAAATTAGGTTGATAGAGTAAAATGACTTACGATTTTTTTTTTCTATAGTTTGGTTTCCAGACCAAATTCTAAGGTGATATGAAGCTACAATAAGCCTCCATAATTCTGGATGTTCAGGACCAAAAACAGGACTTATTATTTTTGGTCTTGGAGTAGAGATTCCTTTTTCCCCCCATTTCCAAGGGTAGAAAGACTGTAATTTTTTGTGCTTAAGTTTGTCTAAATTTTCTGTTAAGTCACTATCCACAGTTGGACTCACTAGTGCACTGGGACAGGATTGAGTTTGTCCTGTGCAATCCTGGTAGAACTGACCTCGAGGTGCCCAATCCATAATAGTTCCAAATGTATTGTTTTGTAAAATCACGGCACTATCGGCCACACATTCTTCCCAAACTAAATCTCTTGTTTCTACGGAAATCTCCTTGGGGCAAGGTTTTCCTTTTGGCCTAAATTTTAATGATCTTTGATAAGAGAAGTCTTGAAAATAGTTTATCTGTGGTTTGAGTGACATTCCGCTTACCATGTGATAAGTAAATCTACAGGTGGGATTGCGAGTAGGCACCTCTACCAACCAATCTTGGATAGCAGGCATTAAACATCCTGGTGCTTTCCCTAGACATATAGGAGGATAACGATATCCAATGGAAATATTTATTATCATTCCTTCTTCCTCCGGTTTGGCAGGGCAACGATCATCTGTGGGACCAGGTACCCACACACTATTATTAACATATACTTCAATAGGATTATCCATCCATGTCACTGCCCGAATTAAGGGCGGGAAAGGCACATAGGCCCAGTAGGTATAATTAGCTGCAGCTGCTCCTGCAGGCACGGGGAGACTTACCACCGTTGATACAACCATTAAAGCTGCAAGCAGCATTTTTTCTGAGGTTTGTGTCACCTTTGTGCTAGCTAGGCTTTTTCTAGCTAACAGTGTCAGCTTCTTTAACTGTGCCCAGGTTGGCAGCTCCTCCTTCTTGGTGCATGGTGACTTCATCTGTTCTTCTGATATCACCACTTGATTCATCCTGCGAGTCAATGGTGCTCGATTGCAGTGTTTCCGTCTCCGTGGAGGCGCTTTTCTTTGCATCTCCGATGGGTTCATTGTAGAACTTCAAATGTCTAGTGGGTATCCAAATAGGGAGCTGATTTTCTCCTGGTGAAACACAAGCAAAGCCTCTTCCCCAGGTTATCACCTTCCCTATTTCCCATGTCTTATTTTTGTTGTCTTTCCACCAAATCAGTTTTCCTTCATGTGGGCTGTTCTTTTTACCAGTAAGATGTTGTTCTGCAGAAGTAGTAGTCTGATTTCTATAAATGTTTAAAAAATTTAAAGTATAGAGTGCTAGATTAAGCTGCATCTGAGGAGAGGCACACTCCTTACTGTCTCCCCCTTCTTTTTGTTTAACTAACTGAGTTTTGAGTGTTCTATTAGTTCTTTCTACTATGGCCTGTCCTTGGGAATTATAAGGAATTCCTGTTGTATGTGTAATATTCCACTGATTTAAGAATTTTTGGAAAGCTTTACTACAATAACCTGGTCCATTGTCAGTTTTAATTTTTTCTGGGACTCCCATCACAGCAAAACAAGATAATAAATGTTTTTTAACATGGGAAGTACTTTCTCCTGTTTGGCATGTTGCCCATATGAAATGTGAATAAGTATCAACTGTTACATGAACATATGATAATTTTCCAAATGAAGGTACATGGGTAACATCCATTTGCCATAATGCATTGGGACACAGACCTCTGGGATTAACTCCTGCCTCTTGAGTGGGCAGGTGTAGTACTTGACACTGGGTACAATGTTGTACAATATTTTTTGCCTGTTTCCATGTGACATCAAATTTGTTTTTTAACCCTGCTGCATTTACATGAGTCAAAGCATGAAGTTCTTGTGCTTTTATGAATGTAGAGGATACCAGTAAGTCAGCTTGTTTATTTGCTTCAGTTAAAGGTCCTGGTAAATTAGTGTGTGCTCGAATATGAGTAATATAAAATGGGAAATTCCTCTTTCTTACAGTTTGTTGTAACAAATTGAATAGCTGGTTTAGCTGATCATCCATGCTATATTTAATTAGAGCTGTCTCAACATTTCTTGTAGCCTGTACTACATATGCAGAATCTGATATAATATTAACAGGTTGATTAAAATCTTCTAACACTGTAATGACTGCAACCAACTCTGCCCTTTGAGCTGATTGATATTGAGTTTTGATTACTCGCTCTTTTGGCCCTGTGTAAGCTGCTTTTCCATTGTTGGAACCATCAGTAAATATTGTCAGAGTATTTTCTAAAGGTTTATGTCTGGTAATTTTAGGTAAAATCTAAGTAGTCAATTTTAAAAACTGGAAGATTTTTGTTTTTGGGTAATGATTATCAATAATTCCCACAAAATCAGCAAGGCCAATTTGCCATGCACCAGAATCGATAAAGGCTTGTTTAACTTGTTCCTTGGTTAAAGGAACAACTATTTTGTCTGGGTCATTACCACACAACTTTATTATTCGTAATTTTGTTTGACCAATTAATGTAGCTATTTGATCCAAGTATAATGTAAAAGTTTTAATTGTACTGTGTGGAAGGAATGACCACTCCACAAGATCAGTATTTTGAACAATGATGCCTGTTGGAGAATGTGCAGTGGCAAAAATCAAAAGTTGGAGTGGGGCCAAAGAATCTATTCTATTTATTTGTGCTGACTGAATTTTTTCTTTTACTAATTTAATTTCTTTTGTTGCCTCTGGAGTTAATATTCTTTTACTGTTTAAGTCTGGGTCTCCTCTTAGGATTGAGAACAAATTTGACATGGCATAAGTAGGAATGCCTAGAGTTGGCCGAATCCAATTAATATCGCCTAACAATTTTTGAAAGTCATTTAATGTTTTTAATGTATCTTTTCTTATTTCTATTTTTTGTGGCTTAATTTTTCTATTTTCTATTTACATCCCTAAATAATGAAAGGGAGCAGAGGTTTGGATCTTATCAAATGCTATTGTTAGTCCTGCGTTGGCAACCTCTGCTTGCAGAAATGTGTAACAGTCAATTAATTTGTCTCTTGTTTCTGCAGCACATAAAATGTCATCAATATAGTGAATGATATAACAGTCTGAAAATTTGTCTCTAACTGGTTGAAGGACTTGACCTACGAAAGTTTGACAAATAGTTGGACTATTAAGCATTCCCTGTGGTAAAACTTTCCACTGAAACCTGGTGGCTGGTTCTTTATTATTTATGGCTGGTATAGTAAAGGCAAATTTTTCACAATCTTGCTCTGCCAGAGGAATGGTAAAAAAGCAATCCTTCAGATCAATTATAATTAAAGGCCAGTCTTTTGGGATCATGGCTGGAGAGGGCAATCCAGGTTGGAGAGGCCCCATGGGTTGAATTACAGCGTTTACGGCTCTTAAGTCCATTAACATACGCCATTTGTCTGATTTTTTCTGAATTACAAATACAGGAGAATTCCAGGGTGAGAATGAAGGCTCAATGTGTCCCTTTTCTAATTGTTCCTTTGTCAATAAGTGTAAAGCCTCCAGTTTTTGCTTTGGTAGCGGCCACTGATTTACCCATACCGGTTTTTTTGTTTTCCAAGTTAATGGAATGGGTTTAGGAGGCTCTACAGTGGCCGCCCCTAAAAAGGATATCCTCTGTAATCCCAGCACTTTGGGAGGCCGAGACGGGCGGATCACAAGGTCAGGAGATCGAGACCACCCTGGCTAATACGGTGAAACCCCGTCTCTACTAAAGAATACGAAAAACTAGCCGGGCGACGAGGCGGGCGCCTGTAGTCCCAGCTACTTGGGAGGTGGAGGCAGGAGAATGGCGTGAACCCGGGAGGCGGAGCTTGCAGTGAGCTGAGATCCGGCCACCGCACTCCAGCCTGGGCGACAGAGCCAGACTCTGTCTCAAAAAAAAAAAAAAAAAAAAAAAAAAGGA
>NC_045454.1:33237429-33259892 GCF_002776525.5 Piliocolobus tephrosceles | reverse complement strand
AAAAAAAAAAAAAAAAAAAAAAAAAGGATATCCTATTCCTTTTCTTTCTTGATTTTTCTTAGTCTCAATTGGGACTTTAATGCCATTTTCATTTTTTCCTAATCCCTTTCCTGGTATATATCCCATTTTAGTCATGATTTTTTGACTTGTGGGGCTGTATAATGGAGCAGGCATAATGATTTTTGCACCCCATTGTTGTAACAAATCTCGACCCCATAGATTAACAGGAATTGAAGTAATCATTGGCTGAACAGTACTTTCTTGATTATCTGGCCCTAAACAATGTAAAATCATTGTACTTTCATATATTTCTGAAGCCGTGCCTACGCCGACAAGTTTCGTAACAGCCTTTTGTTTAGGCCAATTTTTTGGCCACTGATTTAAAGCAATGACAGAGATATCTGCTCCTGTGTCTACCAACCCTTCAAACTGTTTTTCTTGAATAATGGCCTTATATATAGGTCTGCTCTCAGAGACCAGACTTGCCCAATATGTAGCCTTTCCTGCTGGATCAGTGCTTCCGAACCCTCCTGTTCTTTTTATTTTATTGTTTTCAATTTTAATATAAGGTAGGAGTAATAATTGAGCGATTCTGTCTCCTGGACTGGCACTCCAAGGAATTGAGGAACTAATAACCAATTGAATTTCGCCTTCATAGTCTGAATTAACCACACCAGTATGAATTTGAACTCCTTTTAGATTTAAACTTGATCTTCCTAAGATTAGTCCTACAGTCCCCTCAGGCAATGGGCCGTATACCCCTGTGGGGATCTTTTGTGGAGGCTCCCCTGGAAGCAGAGAGACTGCTTGTAAAGCACATAGATCTTCTGCTGCGCTGCCACTTGTGGCGGGGGATAATTGCTGTATTGTGATAACTGGCTCATTCCCTGAGACACTTGCGACAGTGGGGGTTGTTGTTCCTGAAAGCCCTGAGGAACAAAGGGTTGAATTTGGAATGCCCCAGTTTGTTGCGGGGCCTGAGGCTGGCCCCTCCTCTCGTTTCCCGACAGTGGTTGCCCATTTTTATCAAATTTAGAACGACATTGATTACCCCAATGTTTTCCCCTTTTACATCTTGGACATAGGCCAGGTGGCCCTTTATCTGTTGTTGTAGTAACTTGAGTAGTTACATTTGGTTTATTTGTGACTGGGCAATTCTTTTTTAGATGACCAATTTGACCACAATTATAACATTTTTCCCCAAATGTTTTCACTTGTCCTCCTAAAGCAACTCCTGTGATTGCCTGAGCCATAAGCATAGCTTTATGTATAGCTCTTCCAATTCCATCGCAGGCTTTAACGTACTCTGAGATTACATCTGATCCTGCGGGAACCTTTCCTTTTAATGGCTTAATGGCTGATTGACAATCCGGATTGGCGTTTTCATATGCCATTAACTCCACTATGACTTTACGGGCATTCTCATCGGTAATTGACTTTTGAGCAGCATCTTGAAGTCTTGCTACGAAATCTGGGTAGGGCTCTTTACAGCCTTGTCTTACTGTATTAAAGGAAGGGCAGGCAGTTCCTGGGTCTTGGATTTTTTCCCAGGCCCTGAGGCAGATAGCCCTGATTTGCTCAATGGCCTCATTTGGCATTATTGCTTGTTGGTCAACAGTGCTCCAATTTTGACCTATTCCTAATAGTTGATCTGCATCTATGTTAATTGGAGGATTGGCAGTCCTATTTCTTCGGACCTGTATTTGTGCCCCATCAATCCACCAAGTCTTAAATTGTAAAAATTGAGAGGGTGAAAGTGAGGATTTTGCCAGAATCTCCCAATCATAAGGAATGAGTCTATATCCATGAGCAATGGAATCTAATAATGTTCTCATGTAAGGAGAGTTGGGTCCATACTGTTTTACTCCTTCTTTCATTTCTTTCAGCATTTTTATAGAAAAGGACTGATATCTGGCTTCAGCCACGGGAGGCTCTCCCTCTTGAGCCCCTTCTCTAGGTGGTCTTGCTTCTAATATTACTGGGAATTGCCACGCCTCAATATCTCCCTGTTTTCTTGCCTCATCAATAATTTTATGTATTGCACTACCCTGTGTACTGGGCGGTGCTGTAGAATTAAGTCTCATGGTGGGCGGCTGAGGATATGGCGCCCTGCCCTGTGGCACTGGAAATGTTCCTGGCTGTCCACACAGATTTTCTGGGGGCTGCCGATACTGCAGTTCAGCTGGCGGCCCGTATTGATAGGCTACTGGCTGCTGGATCTTACTTTCTACCTGCTGATATTGTGGATACTGTACTTGGATTGGCATTGCCATGACAGAGACTCTATCTTTCTCTATTTGATCTTCTTTTGGAGTTTGTACTTGTTTAACCTGCATTTGAGGTTCTAAGGTTGCAGGCATCTGAGCTGTTGTAAGAGGTGTTGGCCATCGTGGTTTAGACTCTGATGGCTCTGCTAATTTTGGATCCTTTTCCTCTAATTTTAACGTTTCAGGATATATTACCTCCTGTAATTGATTGTTGTCAACATTTTGCGTTGACCGAGCCATTACCGGCTCTGCTACACATTCATAGTGTGAACTTTCTTTTCCTTTCCGGGATTCTATCCCTGCCTCTTTTTCACAATCTACTGCACAGCTTTTAGGGACATCAGAAACTGGAACGCTATCTTCTTCTGTTTGCAACGGTTCTAAAGCTACTTTAATAATGACCCAATCATTCCATACTGTAAGTGGGATGATTTTACCTTCCCTACTTGCTTGTTTTAATTCTTTGCCAATTTTTTCCCAATCTTTTAGATCTAAAGTTCCCTGTTCTGGAAACCATGGACAAAACTGTTCTATTGTTTGAAAGAGCGTATTTAGATTTTTGGTAGACACTTTAACTCCCCCTCTTTTTAAGAGAATTTTTATAAAGCTGCGATAAGAGGCATATTTACTTTTAGTTTGCCCCATTGTTTCCCTAGGTTCTTCCGAGCGCACAAGCTTACCGCAAGGCTGACTGTAGAGTACTCGGGAGTCTCTCGTCGACTTGTCCTCAATGACCACGCTCCAGCGTACCTTCACCTTAGCAAAAAGCTCCCACATTGGACGCCAGATGAAGGGGTGGCCTGCCCCTCCACACCTGTGGGTGCTTCTCGCTAGGTGGAAACGAGAGACTTGAGAAAAGAAATAAAGACACAGAGACAAAGTATAGAGAAAGAAAAGCAGGGCCCCAGGGGACCAGTGCTGTGCTTTCAGAGGACCCACACTGGCACCGGTCTCTGAGTTCCCTCAGTATTTATTGCCAAAAAGATAAGGGAGTAAATCAGCAGTAAGGCTTACACATACACGGAGCTGTTGCATTTTCCCAGTATCGGGCAGGAGACAGATGTTTTTCTTTTACTGAGATTTAAAGGAATGGTACTGACCTTCAAACCAAGCAGGCTTTGAACAATTTATCTAACAAAGCACATTTCTTACAGCCCAGAATCCTTTCAACTTTAATTAGCACAGCAATGTTTCTAGCAAGGACAAGATTGGGGGTAGAGTCACAGATTAACAGCATCTCAAATATAGAGCCGAATGAAGTCTCTTAAACTTACTTCTATCTATAATAACACAGCAACAGGCTAACCTATTTTTTCCCTACAGGCCTCACCCCATATGAAATCATGTATGGCAGACCCCCACCCCTGGTTCCCAGTCTAAAAGATGACCTACTCAAATCTGAAACCGAAAATGTCTCTGAGCTTTTGTTCTCCCTACAAGCCTTACAGAAAATTCACCAGGAAATTTGGCCCAGGCTACAAGAACTGTACAAAGCAGGACCTCCGCCGACGCCCCATCCGTTCCAGCCAGGAGACTGGGTCCTAGTCAAGCGCCACCAGCAAGAGACTCTCCAACCCAGGTGGAAAGGACCACTGCAAGTACTCCTGACTACTCCCACCGCTCTCAAGGTAGAAGGCATCGCTTCATGGATCCACTACACACACGTCAAACCAGTGGACCCGACCTCCAATCTTCTCGGACTGATCACGGCAGCGACGGAGGCACCAACCACGTGGACTGTGGACAAAGCTAAGAACAATCCCTTAAAGCTAATCCTGCGCCGTCATCCCCATAGCCGTAACCATGTCTAGCTTACCTATGCTTTTATGCCTTATGCATCTGACTCTCCTCACTGCTGCGCCATCTAATCCCTATGTCTGGAGGTTCTGGCTCTATGAGAACAAAACTCACCCCAGGGAAACCCCCCAGGTGGGTAAACTGCTAGCTAGTGCAGACTGCCCCCCCTCCGGGTGCAGTACTCCAATTTACCTCAATTTCACTAAGTTCCAGATTGCCCAACCAGGAATACCCATGATCTGTTTTGAATATGATCAGACTGAGTATAATTGTAAAAATTATTGGTGGCATCAGAATGCAGGCTGCCCATACCACTATTGTAAAATGCACTCAGCCAGGGTATGGGACGAACAACCGAGAAAGTCTAACCTCCTCAGGACTCGCTATCCAACTGGGACTCCCAACATATATACTTGGATAATAACAGATCCAGGGCACTCCTGGTGGACATCGCCCCAACATGGGGCGGTCTACTATGATTCCAGTAGTAGTTGGCCCAGTAGTCACCTGTACCTATGGCGGAGTCTAGTCCAGACTCAGCCCTTAATCCATACACAAATCCACAGACAAGAAACCAAGTTATCACAAGACTTGCAGCCCTTCTCCTGGCTGACCCTATTACAGGAAGGGCTAGCATTCACCAACCTTACCGGTTTAGGTGATCTGTCCTCTTGCTTTATGTGTGCAACCCTAGGGAGGCCACCATTAACTGCCGTTCCCCTATCCTCCCCTCCCACCAACTATACGGCAGATTTCAATTCATCCACAGTCACAATACCTGATGTAGCCCTGTACCGTGACCCATACCAAGAGAAATATCCCTACTGCTATTCGGCATTTAGCAACAGTCTCTGCAACCAATCGGCTACATACCCTAGCAGCCCCATATATGCTCCCCCTGGAGTATTCTTCTGGTGTAACATGACTCTGTTAAAAACCCTGTCCAAAAGCATTTCCGACGGACAGTTGTGTATCCCTGTTACCCTAGTCCCCCGACTGACCCTGCTGACCCCGGCAGAGTTCATAGGCTGGGCAGGGACTGCCTCGACAAAAACTGCGTGACATAGGCAAGCAGTATTTCTACCACTAATTGCCGGAATATCCTTAACCACTTCTGTCGTCGCAGCGGGGTTGGCAGGAGGGGCCCTACAGCACTCCATGATAGAAAACGACAAGCTGTTACAACAATTCTCTGTTGCTATGGAGGACTCCGCCTATTCCCTAGCCTCCCTTCAGCAGCAGCTCACCTCCCTAGCACAGGTCACTCTCCAAAACCGCAGAGCCTTAGACTTACTCACGGCTGAGAAAGGAGGTACCTGTATGTTCCTCAAAGAAGAATGCTGTTTCTATATAAATGAGTCAGGGTTAGTTGAGGAGAGAGTCCAACGCCTACATAAACTAAGTTTAGAAATGAAAAAGCAACAATTCACTACAGCAGCTAACAATTGGTGGAACTCTTCCATGTTTTCTCTTCTAGCACCCTTTTTAGGCCCCCTAATGTCTTTACTGCTTCTATTTACTATAGGCCCCTGTGTGGTAAATAAAATTTTACAATTTGTCAGAAAAAGGTTTGATACCATCCAACTAATGGTCCTCCGTAGCCATCACCAACCTCTCCTGCACCCAGAAGGTGAGGCTACATTATAAGAGTCTGGAGGTCCAAGATTGGACACCCAGTTACTTATGAGAGGGGGAAATGAAAGGACACAAAAATGTGTCCTCACTCTCCTGCCACACCCTATTGCTAAACCTTTGTTCTGCTCTCACAAACATTTTGTAAAGATTTTGTAAGTTCCTGTTTTTCTTTCTGTGGCACGGCAAGGTCACAAGACGCGTTTAAGTAAGGTACATTCATGTTGCAAAACCTGTTGTGAAACCTGTCACAATATGATTAACTGCCTTTGTTCTGCTTCTGTAGGACTGCTTTCCCGCCTCGGGGTTTGCGAAAACAAGCCCTGCCCCTGCCCTGCAAGCCCCTGATAAACGTCATCAGAATTTCAAAATTAACTGAAATACTAGAAATGGCGGGAACCAATCATAGTCTCCTGCTGGGACTACAGGTGCCCGCCACTACGCCCAGCTAATTTTTTTGTATTTTTGGTAGAGACGGGTTTTCACCATGTTAGCCAGGGTAATCTCGATCTCCTGACCTTGTGATCCACCCATCTCGGCCTCCCAAAGTGCTGGGATTACAGGCATGAGCCACCGTGCCTGGCCAGCTAATTTTTATAGTTTTAGTAGCAATGGGGTTTCACCATGTTTGACAGGCTGGTCTCAAACTCCTGACCTCAAGTGATCCACCCACCTCGGCTTCTCAAAGTGCTGAGATTACCGGCATGAGCCACCACACCTAGCCAAAAGCCTAGGTTTCTTATTAGAAGATAGACTGTGATACTAAAAGCAAATATAATGGTACATATTACCTGGCTGCATTCCAAACAGGTGATAGTGACACTGCACTGAAGCACCAAAGTGGGTTCTTATTGGCTAGGCCAGAGTTCCTTGTGAAAAAAGTTAGGCCCATTGGCATGTCGGAAGGGTCCTAGCTGGATGGACAGAACTCCACGAGCTGTTTTGATTAGACTCTGAATTTAAAACACTTTGGTGCCCAGTGATGAGGACATTTTCACATTTAGCAAAATGTGATATAATGTGTGGCTTGAATTTTGTAAATCTTCACGGAGGTAATTGCTGATTGGATTTACCTGGCCTGAATGGAAAATAAAATAAAAATCATCTCTGGCCTACTGTTCTTTGGCAGTCTTTTTTTTTTTTTTTTTTCTTTTGAGATGAAGTTTTGCTCTTGTTGCCCAGGCTGGAGTGCAATGGTACGATCTCGGCTAGCCGCAACCTCCACCTCCGGGGTTCAAGCGATTCTCCAGCCTCAGCCTCCTGAGTAGCTGGAATTACAGGTGCCTGCCCAGCTACTTGTTTTGTATTTTTAGTAGAAACGGGGTTTCCACCATGTTGGCCAGGCTTGGTCTCGAACTCCCAACCTCAGGTGATAAACCCACCTTGGTCTCCCAAAGTGCTGGGATTACAGGCCTGAGCCACCAACCACCAAGCCCAGCCTTGCAGTCTTTTTATGCATATATATATGATAGGTGGCTAGATAAACATATACATGGAAAATGGGTAATGTAAGTATGTCAATGTAGTTTCCCTTATTGCATATGTCCTGTGGAGAAGCCTCAGAATAAGTAGGTCAGAGGTCATTTTCCTTCTGAACTTCTACAGCCCAGATGAGTTTAATGAGCCTCTTATATTAGATGGATATAAGTCAATTAGCTAAACTGGGAAAGTGAAGGCATCCGGGCAGGACCCAAATGGCAAATGTGAATCACATAGGCATATAGTGAGAAAGGAAACAGGGCCCTGAAATGCTAATCTAGAACTAGAGTCTTACATGGCTTTACCGAAAACATACTTCCCAGGCCATGCACCTATACGTGAAGCTTTGTTGATGTTTAAACATAACATTGTATGGCTGTGTTCCGTTCTGAGATGGTATGGATCCATACAGGTGAGAGTAAGCTTATATCTGCATCCTCAGTGTAGGCTGGGGAATTTAAAATGTTTGTTGATTAATATCTTTTGTATACATAAATATCTACATAGGCAAAGTCATATAATTCTATATGTATGCATTTATTTATCTACCTATGTATATCTACATACAGATCTAGCTATCATTTTTTCCATATGCATACAGAATAAAGATACAGGTCAAAGGATATACAGGTGTTTTTCTACTTACAGCAATGTAAAGATAAATGTCAATAAATGCAAAAATCTTATTTGCCCTTTAAATTTTATCCATAAGAATACACAAATGGAGGTATGCTCTGATCTGCATCTTGCTGCATTTAATGTTTTCAGATAAAGAATTGGTTTTTATTGCTCACGTTTGTTAGCAAAAATGCATTAAGGCCATGAGAGTCATTTATTGCCAAGTCAAAAATGGCCTTTTTTATTCTGGTGAACATGAAAACATGGATAAACTAGCCTCAGCTTGAAGGCCTTAACACAAATTTGCAAATGAGAAATAATTCTTTTTAAAGCTTCCCTCAATTTTAGAGCTTTTATTTTCAAACACGTGACATAGAAATAGAATCTTTTTTTTTTTTTTTTTTTTTTTTTGAGACAGTTTCATTCTTGTTGCCCTGGCTGGAGTGCAACGGCATGATCTTGGCTCACTGCAAACTGTGCCTCCTGGATTCAAGTGATTCTCCTGCCTCAGCCTCCTGAGTAGCTGGGATTACAGGCACATGCAACCACGCCCAGTTAATTTTGTATTTTTAGTAGAGACAGGGTTTCTCCATGTTGGTCAGGCTGGTCTGGAACTGCTAACCTCAGGTGATCTGCCTACCTTGGCCTCACAAAGTGCTGGGATTACAGGTGTGAGCCAATGTACCTGGCAGGAATAGAATCTTATCTTATTGTTTTGTTTGCTCAAGTAGTGACATTTTGGGTAAGAAAATTAAACACGAGGTATCTGACTTGACGATAGACTGCTATACTGAAAGTAAATTTCTGGGTGTTTTCAGATGCTTTTTTCTGTAGATTTAGATACAGACATAAGATGTGTAGATAGATAAACATATACAGCCAGGTGCAGTTTCTCATGCCTGTAATTCCAGCACTTTGGTAGGTGGAGGCTGGTCGATCCCTTGAGGCCAGGAGTTCAAGACCAGCCACATCAACATGGCGAAACCCTGTGTCTACTAAAAATACAAACATTAGCTGGGCACGGTGGTGCACACCTGCAACCGCAGCTACTAGGAAGGCTGAGGCACAAGAATTGCTTGAACCTGGGAGGTGAAGGTTTCAGTGAACCATGATCACACCACTGCACTCTGGCCTGGGTGACAGAGTGAGACTGTCTCAAAAAACAAAAAACAAAAAACGAAAACAAAAAACAAAACTATATACAAGGACACAAGAGCGAGACAGAGTCTCGCTCTGTTGTCCAGGCTGGAGTGCAATGATGCAATCTTGACTCACTGCAACCTCCACCTCCTGGGTTCAAGCAATTCTCCTACCTCAGCCTCCCCAGTAGCTGGGATTACAGGCACCTGCCATCATGCCCGGCTAATTTTTGTGTTCTCATAGAGACAGGGTTTCACCATGTTGGCCAGGCTGGTCTTGAACTCCTTACCTCAGGTGATCCACCCACCTCGGCCTCCCAAAGTATTAGGATTACAGGTGTAAGCCACTGCACCCAATCTAAAGCAGGGTCTCTATAGTAATGGGAAGAAAGTTTAGGTCTCTCTTTAGAAGACAGACTGTGATACTGAAAGCAAATATAATAGTACATGGTGTCTGGCCACATTTCTTTTCTTTTCTTTCCTTTTTTTTTTTTTTTTTTTTTGAGATACTCTCTGTAGCCAGGCTGGAGTGCAGTGGTGTGATATTGGTTCACTGCAACCTCTGCCTCCCAAGTTCAAGCAATTCTCTAGCTTAGCCTCCCAAGTAGGTGGGATTACAGGCGCCTGCCACCACACCTGCCTAATATTTTTTTTTTTTGTATTTTTAGTAGATGCAGGGTTTCACCATTTTGGCCAGGATGGTATCGATCTCCTGACCTTGTGATCCACCTGCCTTGGCCTCCCAAAGTGCTGGGATTACAGGTGTGAGCCACTGCACCTGGCCTAAGTTTTGAATTTTTAGTAAAGATGGGGTTTCACCGTCTTGGCCAGGCTGGTCTTGAACTCCTGACCTTGGTGATCCACCTGCCTCGGCCTCCCAAAGTGCTGAGATTACAGGCATGAGCCACTGCACCTAGCCAAATTGGGCATTTAATCCTCACTAGAATGTGATAAGCTGAGATCTACTGAGCTAAGAATTGCCTCTTAAACTTTAATGTGCAGAGAAATCATCTGGTATTTCAGGCCCCATTCTAATTTGATTCTACAGATGTTTTTTTTGTTTGCTTTGTTTTGAGACATAGTCTTTCTCTGTCACCCAGGCTGGAGTGCAGTGGTACAATCTCACTCCAACCTCTGCCTCCCAGTTTACAGGCATCCACCTCCGCACCCAGCTGGCTAATTTTTGTATTTTTAGTAGAGATGGGATTTCACAATATTGGTCAGGCTGATCTTGAACTCCTGACCTCGGGTGATCCGCCTGCCTCGGCTTCCCAAAGTGCTGGGATGACCAGCATGAGCCACTATACCTGGCTGATTCTGCAGGTTTGAAAGGGGGTCCATTGTTTGGCTTCATTCACAGCTAATGCTGAGCTTGCTTGCCCTAGATCACTCATAGCAGCACTCAACTAGACAAAGCGCCACAGTACACAGTCTGAAAGGCTGAGGCGGGTGGATCACCTGGTCTAGAACTCCTGACCTCAAGTGTGATTCATCTGCCTTCGCCTCCCAAAGTGCTGGGATTACAGGCGTGAGCCACCACACAAGAGAAAGGCCTTGTATTGCCTTTCTCAGATTCTGTTTGAGGGTAACACTAGGTTCCTAAAATATATTGGGAAATGTTCCTTCCTCTTATTTTTTCTTAACAATATTGAGTAGAAATGGTGTTAATTCCTTTTTAAACACTGGAAAACTCAGTAAAACTATTTGGGTCTGAATTTACTTATTTATTTATTTTTAATTTTAAAATTATTATTATTTCAGTTTCTTTCTAGTGTAGGGCAATTCAAAAATATCAGTTTGTTAAATTCGGTAATTGTGGTAGTTAGGAGTTTGAGACCAGCCTGGCCAACATGGAGAAACCCTGTCTCTACTGAAAATACAAAAATTAGCCGGGTGTGGTGGCGGGTGCTATAATCTCAGTTACTTGGGAAGCTGAGGCAGGAGAATCGCTTGAATCTGGGTGGCGGAGGTTGCAGTGAGCCGAGATTGCTCCACTTCACTCCAGCCTGGGCGAAAGGGTGAAACTCCCTCTCAAAATACAAAACAAAACAAAACCATGTGGCACCTATGCATGTGGCAAGATGAGGAAGTATAGGGAGACCGCAGCACATTTCTAGGGCTCTTCTTTTGTTTTAAATAGTGCCTGTGGAGAAAGTCTGTGTGATCCAGTGCACACATTCCTTCCCTATCCCTCTATTTTCATCCTACTCCTTTCTGTGCCCTCTTTAGGTGAGGATGTCTGATCACCTTCGCCCACAAATGTTGCTTGGGGATGTTGTAACGTAACCATATCCATCCTCTCAAAATGAGGATTAATAGAGAAGAGAGTCTTGGGACTTGTGTTCAGATGCACTGCTGTTTGGCGTGTGGCTGCTCTTATCAGTCCACAGCAGCTGTCTGAAAAGATTGGTCCTGATGTAGCCACAGCTGGTGTTCACAGAGCTGGGTGCTTCTTGTGGTTTGGTGTCTTTTGCTTAGATTTTGTGGCTCTGACCCTCTTCTGCTTATCCATTCCTGGTAGTATCTGCAGGGTTGCCTGGTTTGTTCCACTTGTTTCCTGGAAGCTTGTTGTGTAACTGTATTTCCTAGGATCTTTGGGATTCTATTCTCACTAGACCAGTCACTGTCCACTGGCCCTGTACTTATCTTGCTGGAGCTTCCATGTTCATCCTCTTCAGTGGAGCTGGGAAGAATTCTAGTTACTTATAAATCTTCTAATTCTGATGCTGCTGGGCCATTTATGAAGCTGGAAATCTTGTCTTTGGGCTCATGGACGTTATTCTTTTTGCTTATTTTGATGTCTGATCCTATTTTATTAATAATGTGAACATGCAGTTGCAGGCACATTTAAATATTAGTGATTTTTTTCAGACAAATCTCCTCCTGTCACCCAGGCTGGAGTACAGTGGCGTGATCTTGGCTCATTGCAACCTCCCCCTCCTGAGTTCAAATGATTCTCCCACCTCAGCTGGGATTACAGGCACCCACCACCACACCTGGCAAAGTTTTGTATTTTTTTTTTTTTTTTTTGATACAGAGTATTGCTCTGTCACCCAAACTGGAGTGCAATGGGTGATCTTGGCTCACTGCAACCCATGCCTGCTAGGTTCAAGCAATTATCCTGCCTCAGCCTCCCGAGTAACTGGGATTACAGGCACCCACCATCATAACCAGCTAATTTTTGTATTTTTGTAGAGATGGGGCTTTACCGTGTTGGCCAGGCTGGTCTCAAACTCCTGAACTCAGGTGATCCACCCACCTCGGCCTCCCAAAGTGCTGGAATTACAGGCATGAGCCACCGCACCTGGCAAATTTTTGCATTTTTCATAAAGATAGGTTTCCGCTATGTTGACCAGGCTGGTCTAGAACTCCTGACCCCAAGTGATTCATCTGTCTTGGCCTCACAAAGTGCTGGGATTACAGGTGTGATCCACCGCACAAGAGAAAGGCCTTGTATTGCCTTTCTCTGATCCTGTTTGAGGGTTATACTAGGTTCCTAAAATATTTTGGGAATTGTTCCTTCCTCTTATATTTTCTGAACAATATTGAGTAGAAATGGTGTTAATTCCTTTTTAAATACTGGAAAACTCGGTAAAACTATTCGGGTCTGAATTTATTTATTTATTTTTAATTTAAAAATTATTATTTCAGGCTGTGCGCAGTGGCTCACGCCTATAATCCCAGCACTTTGGGAGACCGAGGCAGGTGGATCACGAGGTCAGTAGATCGAGACCATCCTGGTTAACACAGTGAAACCCCGTCTATACTAAAAATTCAAAAAATTAGCTGGGCGTGGTGGCAGGCACCTGTGGTCCCAGCTGCTTGGGAGGCTGAGGCAGGAGAATGGCGTGAACCCGGGAGGCGGAGTTTGTAGTTAGATGAGATAGCACCACTGCACTGCAGCCTGGGTGACAGAGCAAGACTCAGTCTCAAAGGAAAAAAAAAAATATATATATATTATTTCAGTTTCTAGTGTAGGGCAATTCAAAAATATCAGTTTTTTTTTTTTTTTTTTTTTGAGACGGAGTCTCGCTCTGTCGCCCAGGCTGGAGTGCAGTGGCCGGATCTCAGCTCACTGCAAGCTCCGTCTCCCGGGTTCACGCCATTCTCCTGCCTCAGCCTCCCCAGTAGCTGGGACTACAGGCGCCCGCCATCTCGCCCGGCTAGTTTTTTGTATTTTAGTAGAGACGGGGTTTCACCGTGTTAGCCAGGATGGTCTCGATCTCCTGACCTTGTGATCCGCCCATCTCGGCCTCCCAAAGTGCTGGGATTACAGGCTTGAGCCACCGCGCCCGGCCCTAAAAAATATCAGTTTTTTAATTGGATAATTGTGGTAGTTTATGTTTTGAGGGATTAAATCACTTCATCTAAGCTGTTAAATTTTGTGTGTATGGAGTTGTTCCTGTTGAAGTCCCAACCCTCATTGGGACTGGGTGTGGAAATGGAGCTTTCTAAGAGGCAATTAAAGTTAAATAAGGTAATGAGAGTAAGGCCATAATCCAGTATGACTATCCTCATAAGAAGAGAGAGACGCTGGGCACTGTGGCTCACGCCTGTAATCCCAGCACTTTGGGAGGCCAAGGGAGGTGGATCACTTGAGGCCAGAAGTTTGAGACCAGCCTGGCCAACATGGTGAAAGCCTGACACTGCTAAGAAAACAAAAATTAGCTGGGGGTGGTGGTGCACAACTGTAATCGCACACCTGTACTCAGGTCACTGAGGCAAGAGAATCACTTGAACCTGGGAGGCGGAGGTTGCAGTGATCCAAGTTCGTACGACTTCACTCAAGCCTGGGTGATAGAGCAAGACTCTGTCTCAAGAAAAAAAAAAAAGGGAAGGGACAAAGAGACATTAAGTGTAATATATTATTACATATAATATATCTTTTATATATTATATATTTAACACTGACGATTATAAATGTAGTCTCAATTTAGAATAAATTAACAAAAGGTTTGTTTTTGAAAAAAGCAAATGTATAAAATTAATGGGTAACAGATGCCATTAGCTGCTAAAAAATAGTATGACTAAATTCAGTAAATATCTGGCCATGCAAATAATAGCCCAATTAAATGAAGACCCGAATAGATGCATGTGGAAAGCATTGCTGTGCAGTGTTTTCTCAGCATTTTCTTCTGCCTCTTTACAGATACCAATTTCCCCTGGGTGACTCAGGGTGCATACTGGGAACTGAGAATGCTGTGTTCAGAGTGATTACTGAAAACATGGTTAATACACTTCTTCCATATGATAATAAAATGTTATAAATCTTACTCTGCCTCAGAAAACCTTTCAGTAAAAGATTATCTATAGTACTCAATTTGAGTTCATGGAAAATTTCAATATTCCAGAAAATTCAGGCACTTAAATGTCAATGAAATCCCATAAAACATACTTGAATAAGATAAAGTCTTCTGGCCGGGCGCGGTGGCTCAAGCCTATAATCCCAGCACTTTGGGAGGCCGAAACCGGCGGATCACGAGGTCAGGAGATCGAGACCAGGCTAACAGGGTGAAACCCCGTCTCTACTAAAAAATACACAAAAACTAGCCGGGCGAGGTGGCGGGCGCCTGTAGTCCCAGCTACTCCGGAGGCTGAGGCAGGAGACTGGCATAAACCCGGGAGGCAGAGCTTGCAGTGAGCTGAGATCAGGCCACTGCACTCCAGCCTGGGTGACAGAGCGAGACTCTGTCTCAAAAAAAAAAAAAAAAAAAAAGATAAAGTCTTCTTAGCTAATAATTTTATATTACCCATAAATTTAGAGAAAAATAGAAAACCAGGGCTTCAAGCCAAATAACAGTGTTTGACACATGAGTAGCACCCAAACAAGTGTTCTTCATGATCGTTGTTAAAGTAGCAATAGCACCATGTGCTTTCCTGGGATTGCTGACCTGTTTTCCACTGATATAAAGTGAAGAAGCCATTAAAATAGCAAAGGAGAGTGATATAAATTAAATACTTATATGAAATAAAATGTTAAATAAAACATAGCATTTGATGTTGTACAACTATAGGTGAGACTATTAGTGTGAGGTCATATTTTTCTTATATTGACAAAATAACAATTCACGATATTCTTGTTTAGAATAATTTTTTTTTTTTTTTAGACGGAGTCTTGCTCTTGTTGCCCAGGCTGGTGTGCAGTGGCATGATCTCAGCTCACGCAACCTCCGCCTCCTGGGTTCAAGTGATTCTCCTGCCTCAGCCTCCTGAGTAGCTGGGATTACAGGTGCCCACCACCTCGCCTGGCTAATTTTTGTATTTTTAGTAAAGACGGGGTTTTGCCATGTTGGCCAGGCTAGCCTTGAACTCCTGACCTTGTGATCCACCAGCCCTGGCCTCCTAAAGTGCTGGGATTACAGGCGTGAGCCACCACACCCAGCCAGAATAAGATTTCTTTTCTGCTGTATATTTGCTAGCTTTTGATCAAACATTATGGGAGCCCAATAGAAATCAACAAAATGAATCTTTATTTGACCACAAGCATTATTGATGCATATGCTTGTTTTTCTTAAAATCTATTAGCTTTTTATGAAAGATTTATACTTTTTTTTCCAGTTTATTGTTAATTGCTGAGAAGTGGCTGTCCTTCCAGAAAACTGCTATCCTCAGCTATACACATTGACTAATAGTCGATGGAAGTGAAGTGGATAAAAAGCAAATGTGTCCTCTCTGTATCTTTTTTCATCCATTGGCTGAAGAACAGGAGGATGCAGACGATGAAAGAAAATATAATCCCTGAAAGATCATGAAGAAGCTCTCTTAATCAGACAAAAAAACCTCATAGGGGATTTTTTTTTTCATTATTGTACTCTCTGCTTCTATGAGTTTGATTTTTTTTTACACTTTACATAGAAATCAAATTATGTGGGCCAAGTATGGTGGCCCTTGTAATCCCAGCACTTTGTAATCCCAGCACTTTGAGAGACCAAGGTGGGTGGATCACTTGAGGTAAGGAGTCTGAGACCAGCCTGGCCAACATGGCTAAAATTTGTCTCCACTAAAAATATAAAAATTAGCGGGGTGTGGTGGCACATGCCGTAATCCCAGGTACTGGGAAGGCTGAGGCAGGAGAATCGCTTGAACTCTGGAGCGGAGGTTGCAGTGAGCCGAGATGATGCCACTGCACTCTAGCCTGGTCAACAAGAGCGAAACCCCATTTCAAAAAAACAAAACAAAACAAAAAAGGATGTTTTTTAAATTCTTTTCTGTGCTGGGTTATTTTACTTAGCATAATATCTTTCAGATTCATTAATGTTCTTGCAAATAACAAGACTTTCTTATTTTTAGGGGCTGAGTAGCAGTTCATTGTGTACATATACCACATCTTCTTTCTCCATTCACCTATTGATGGACACGTAGGTTGATTCCATACCTTAGCTATTGTGAGTAATCCACTTCCTTCCTTCTATTTGTGTTTTTTTGTTTCATTTTGTTTTTATTTTGTTTGGTTTGAGATGGAGTCTCATTCTGTCACCCAAGCTGGAGTATAGTGGCACTATCTTGGCTCACTGCAACCTCTGTCTCACAGGTTCAAGAAATTCTCACGCCTCAGCCTCCTGAGTAGCTGAGATTACAGGTGTGTACCACTGCACCAGGCTAATTATTGTATTTTTAGTAGAGGTAGGGTTTCACTTGTTGGCCAGGCTGCCTTTCATTTGTATATTTCTTTCTTCCTTTCCTTCCTTATTTCTAGAAGAATTTTAATTTTATTTTATTTTTTTTTATTTTTATTTTTTTTTGAGACAGAGTCTTGCTCTGTCGCCCGGGCTGGAGTGCAGTGGCCGGATCTCAGCTCACTGCAAGCTCCGCCTCCCGGGTTTACGCCATTCTCCTGCCTCAGCCTCCCAAGTAACTGGGACTACAGGCGCCTGCCACCTCGCCCGGCTAGTTTTTTGTATTTTTAGTAGAGACGGGGTTTCACCGTGTTAGCCAGGATGGTCTCGATCTCCTGACCTTGTGATCCGCCCGTCTCAGCCTCCCAAAGTGCTGGGATTACAGGCTTGAGCCACCGCGCCCGGCTTTAATTTTAAAATACAAGTTATGACTGTTAAAATCCTTCATTTCTCTGTCTTTTTTTGAGATGGAGTCTTGCTCTGTAACCCAGGCTGGAGTGCAGTAACGTGATGTTGGCTCACTACAACCTCCACCTCCTGCATCCCAGTTCAAGAAATTCTCCTGTCTCAGCCTCCCAAGTAGCTGGGATTACAGGCACACGCCACCATGCCCAGCTAATTTTTTAGTAGACATGGGGTTTCACCATGTTGGCCAGGCTGGTCTTGAACTCCTGACCCCATGATCTGCCTGCCTTGGCCTCCCAAAGTGCTGGGATTATAGGCATGAGCCATCACACTTGGCTATGATGTTTATTACCTTGGTCTGTGCACAGAGTTACATGGTCGTCATGGTGTGTGAGGATCCTTCTGCCTGAATTGCTAAGAGTCAGGGTTTATTCATCACTCCAGGGGAAGTCTGGATCCCCTTGGCCCTGAGGCCATGGCAACAAGGCAGCGGGACGCATCTCCTCATAAGAGATGATTGGGGACCTCTCTCCAGAGGAGAAAGGGAATCCCAGACGAGCCCCCAAGATTGGTGGAAATAAATACTTGGTGTCACAAAGAAGAATGAGTACTCCAGCAGAAAGCTTTCTCAGCAAGGCAATTTTTCTTTTGCAGAAGGGCACTGCTTATGCCTGGCATGGTCGCAAGAGCACACTGAGCAAGGTAGGACAGGGGTTTTTATTCCTAACACAGCAGCTCCTCTAGCTGTGTCTTTTCACCATTGGCTGGAGTCAGACCGCACATTCTAAGCTGACCCAATTGGCTACTGCTTAAAATTGAATAGGGCTAATTAGGAGGAAAGGAAGATGCTGTCTGTTACAGTACAAGGCATGTTCAGTCATGTTAGGGCACAGTAAAGGCAGAAAGGATAGTTTCAGCAGAAAGGACAATTGCAGAGCGGGTAAGTGAGAAGACAGATGTGAATTACAGATTAGGGCTGATAGGAAGGTTATTTACCGTTACAAGGGGCAAGGAGAGGTACAAAGAATGAGGAAGTTATGCTTGAAAATAGAGAACAAGGAACAAGGAAGCTGAACAAGAAATCTGGACTGGCGTGGTGGCTCATGCCTGTAATCCCAGCACTTTGGGGGGCCAAGGTGGGCGGA
This sequence comes from Piliocolobus tephrosceles, assembly GCF_002776525.5. Classification (NCBI taxonomy): domain Eukaryota; kingdom Metazoa; phylum Chordata; class Mammalia; order Primates; family Cercopithecidae; genus Piliocolobus; species Piliocolobus tephrosceles. Next base: position 33,241,794 of record NC_045454.1, on the reverse strand, counting down.
TTATGAGGTCAAGAAATAGAGACCATCCTGGCTAACATGGTGAAACCCTATCTGTACTAAAAATACAAAAAAAAAAAAAAAAAAAAAAATTAGCCAGGCGTGGTGGCAGGCGCCTGTGGTCCCACCTACTCGGGAGGCTGAGGCAGGAGAATGGCGTGAACCCAGAGGCAGAGCTTGCAGTCAGCTGAGATCGTGCCACTGCACTCCAGCCTGGGTGACAGAGTGAGACTCTGTCTAAAAACAAACAAACAAACAAAACAACAAACACAAAAAGGTCAAAAACAATGAGCAAAGCCAAAATCTTTTCTTTGTTTCTTGTTAATCATCTGGCCATTTCCAAAAGCAGGGCAATTATGCCAAGCCATTGAAAAGTTGTGATTTTGATTAATTTTATCCCATTTCAAATGTTTTTTCTTTTTTTTTTTTTTTTTTTTTTTTTTTTGGGAGGGGGTTTTGCTCTGTCACCCGGGCTGGAGTGCAGTGGCCGGATCTCAGCTCACCGCAAGCTCCGCCTCCCGGGTTTATGCCATTCTCCTGCCTTAGCCTCCTGAGTAGCTGGGACTACAGGCGCCTGCCACATCGCCCGGCTAGTTTTTTGTATTTTTTTTAGTGGAGACGGGGTTTCACCGTGTTAGCCAGGATGGTCTCGATCTCCTGACCTCGTGATCCGCCCATCTCGGCCTCCCAAAGTGCTGGGATTACAGGCTTGAGCCACCGCGCCCGGCCTCAAATGTTTTTTCTAATTGTTACATTTATCATGTTAATCTAAAAGAAACTTTCTACATAACTAACCATGCATTCAAGAAATATTCATGTTAGGGTGTTTACAGTTTAATCTTGTACTACAGTATAGTAGAATCCTCTATAATTAGAAGTTATTTATAAATTCTTTGTTTTTAAGGTTTTTCAAATGTAAAAACAATTAGATATGCTTTTTTGAATTAAGTTCCATTCTAGGACATTACTCACTGGTCTTCACGGTATTTCTGTAATGAATAGTGTAAACCTGGGTCACCAGAATGGTGCAGACATGCTGATTGAATTAGAAAGAGTTCAGCCTTGTTGGTAGACTATCGGTATCCCAGAGGCTGATCATTCACCACAGCTTACTAAATGTTGTTCCGTAATACCAGTGAGCACTTTTACCCAGATTACCCTTTTCTTCCCATTAATGTGGCCCTGTTGTGGTCTCCTGTTTCTCTTAGCTATCCCAGATGAGAGGTGATTATTTCTTGCATGAATGAGATTCCCTTTTTTGCCCTCTGCCATAGGATCTTCTTATTCTCCATACTGGAAGCAACGTGCAGGAGGCAGGAATGATGACAATATACAAACATGTTTCCTGCCATGTGGCCACTATAAGCAGCTTACAGTATGTTCTGCCTAGAAATCATTTAGACTTTCAGGCCAGCAGAGGTGTTTTTCTATGTGTCTCTTTCTCTTAAAAGCACCTCTAATGAAGTTTGGCACAATCAGGATAATCTCTATTTTGATAAACACAAAGTCAACACATGAGTAAACTAATTTTGTGAGTGATTTCACACCACAGTCACACTTTTTTTATACTCATTAGGAATGTATTACACAGCAGGTGTGCAACAGACTGGGAATCCAGGGTATTATCTTAGAATGTTGCCTACCCACCTGAATACACTTTTAAAATAGTCTTTCTCCTGCTTTTGTTATCAACATAAACAATGATATCATCTGCAAATGATAACTAACTACTTTAGGCTCCATTCCAAGATGGCCAAAAGGAACAGCTCCAGTCTGCAGCTCCCAGCATGATCAATGCAGAAGAGATGTGATTTCTGCATTTCCAACTGAGCCTCCACTGGTGGTACCCAGGAAAACAGGGTCTGGAGTGGACTTCCAGCAAAATCCAACAGACCTGCAGCTGAGGGACCTGACTGTTAGAAGGAAAACTAACAAACAGAAAGGAATAGCATCAACATCAACACAAAGGGCATCAACATCAACACAAAGGACATCTACACCCAAACCCCATCTGTAGGTCACCAACATCAAAGACCAAAGGTAGATAAAACTGCAAAGATGGGGACAAACCAGAGTAGAAAAGCTGAAAATTCTAAAAACTAGAGCACCTCTTCCCCTCCAAAGGATCGCAGCTCCTCGCCAGCAACAGAACAAAGCTGGATGGAGAATGACTTTGATGAGTTGACAGAAGTAGGGGCCTCAGAAAGTTGGTAATAACAAATTTCTCTGAGCTAAAGAAGCATGTTCTAACCCATTGCAAGGAAGCTAAAAACCTTGAAAAAAAGGTTAGATGAATGGCTAAGTAGAATGAACAGTGTAGAGAAGACCTTAAATGACCTGATGCAGCTGAAAACCATGGCACAAGAACTATGTGACACATGGACAAGCTTCAGTAGCCGATTTGATCAAGTAGAAGAAAGGGTATCAGTGATTGAAGATCAAATGAATGACATAAAGTGAGAAGACAAGGTTAGAGAAAAAAGAGTGAAAAGAAATGAACAAGCCACCAAGAAATATGGGACTATGTGAAAAGACCAAATCTACATCTGATTGGTGTACCTGAAAGTGATGGGGAGAATGGAACCAACTTGGAAAACACTCTTCAGGATATTATCCAGGAGAACTTCCCCAACCTAGCAAGGCAGGCCAATGTTCAAATTCAGGAAATACGGAGAACACTACAAAGATATTCTTCAAGAGCAACCCCAAGACACAAAAGTGTCAGATTCACCAAGGTTGAAATGAAGGAAAAAATGTTAAGGGCAGCCAGAGAGAAAGGTCAGGTTACCCACAAAGGGAAGCCCATAAGACTAACAGCGGATCTCTTGGCAGAAATTCTACAAGCCAGAAGAGAGTGGGGGCCAATATTCAACATTCTTAAAGAAAAGAATTTTCAACCCAGAATTTTATATCCAGCCAAACTAAGCTTCACAAGTGAAGGAGAAATAAAATCCTTTACAGACAAGCAAATGCTGAGAGATTTTGTCACCACCAGGCCTGCTTTACAAGAGCTTCTGAAGGAAGCACTAAACCTGCAAAGGAACAACCAGTACCAGCCACTGCAAAAACATGCCAAATGGTAAAGACCATCAATGTTGTGAAGGAACTGTATCAAATAGTGTGCAAAATAACCAGCTAACATCATACTGATAGGATCAAATTCACACATAACAATATTAACCTTAAATGTAAATGGGCTAAATGCCCTAATTAAAAGGCATAGACTGGCAAATTGGATAAAGAGTCAAGACCCATCAGTGTGCTGTATTCAGGAGATCCATCTCATGTGCAGAGACATGCATAGGCTCAAAATAAAGGGATTAAACCAACAAAATCAAAAGAGACAAAGAAGGCCATAACATAATGGTAAAGGGATGAATTCAACAAGAAGAGCTAAGTATCCTAAATATATATGCATCCAGTACAGGAGCACCCAGATTCATAAAGCAAGTCCTTAGAGACCTACAAAGAGACTTAGACTCCCACACAATAATAATTGGAGATTTTAACACCCCACTGTTGATACTAGACAGATCAATGAGACAGAAGGTCAAGAAGGATATCTAGGAATTGAACTCAGCTCTACACCAAGCGGACCTAATAGACATCTACAGAACTCTCCACCCCAAATCAACAGAATATACATTCTTCTCAGCACCACATCACACTTATTCTAAAGTTGACCACATAATTGGAAGTAAAGCATTCCTCAACAAATATAAAAGAACAGAAATCACAACAAACTGTGTCTCTCAGACCACAGTGCAATCAAATTAGAACTCAGGATTAAGAAACTCACTCAAAACTGCAGAACTACATGGAAACTGAACAATCTGCTCCTGAGTGACTACTGGGTAAATAATGAATTGAAGGCAGAAATAAAGACGTTCCTTGAAACCAATGAGAACAAAGACAAAACATACCATAATCTCTGGGACACATTTAAAGCAGTCTGTAGAAGTAAATTTATAGCACTAAATGCCCACAAGAGAAAGCAGGAAAGATCTAAAATCAACATCCTAACATCATATTAAAGGAACTAGAGAAGCAAGAGGAAACAAATTTAAAAGCTAGCAGAAGGCAAGAAATAACTAAGATCAGAGAAGAACTGAAAGAGATAGAGACACAAAAACCCGTCAAAAAATCAATGAATTCATGAGCTGGTTTTTGAAAAGATCAATAATATTGATAGATCACTAACAAGACTAACAAAGAAGAATCAAATAGACGCAACACAAAATAATTAAGAGGATATCACCACCGATCTCACAGAAATACAAACTACCATCAAAGAATACTATAAACACCTCTATGCAAATACGCCGGGCGCGGTGGCTCAAGCCTGTAATCCCAGCACTTTGGGAGGCC
>NC_045454.1:33134300-33232429 GCF_002776525.5 Piliocolobus tephrosceles | reverse complement strand
GGCCTCCCAAAGTGCTGGGATTACAGGCTTGAGCCACCGCGCCCGGCCTTCTTGTTTTAAAAAAAATTTGTAGTGGCCATTATAATGGGCATTAGGTTATTTGGTTTGTCATTGTTTTTTTTTCTTTCTCTACAAATTGGTAATTTTGTGTGTCCTTTCAAATGCATTTTCCCATTTGCGTTTTTTTTGATGAAAACTTTATCCATTTCTAAATTGAGTTATTCAACTTTACTGTTTAAAGAGTTGTTTATATATTTTGAATATTAACTCCTTTAACACATAATATACAAATGTTTTCACCCGTTTTCTAAGGGATGTTGTCACTCTTGAATTTTTTTTTTGATGTGCAGAAATTTTGAAGTCTAATGTAGTTAAACTTTTATTTGTTGCTCATGTATTTAATGTCATATCTAAGAAAATAATGCCAAGACCAATGTCATGTCTTTTTATTGTATTTTTCCTAAACAATTTGTTAGTTTGTTTATGTCTAAGTATTATATTTAAAATATGTTTTTGTATCATTCAAGGAAATAATGCAACTTTATTTTATCAGTGTTGATACTGTAGCTTTTAACTGTTGGTTGTATTGACATCTTTGAACAATGAAATTTTTTGACCCCTGAGCAAGAATATGATGAAGAGTGTATTTTATTTTCACATATTTTTGAATTTGCCAGTTTGATTTTTGCTTTTAAGTCCTAGTTTTATTCAGTTTTTGTTAGAAAACACACAGTGTATAATTTTAGTCTTTTAAAATTGATTTGTTGTTGTTTTGAGACAAGATCTTACCATCACCCAGGCTGGAGTGCAGTAGCATAATTTTGGCTCACTGTTGCCTCAGCCTCCTGGGTTCAAGTGATCCTTTCACGTCAGTTTCCTGAGTAGCTAGGACTACAGACATGCACTACCATACAACCTCTGCCTCCTGGCTTCAAGCGATTCTCTTGCCTCAGCCTCCGGAGTAGCTAGGACTACAGGTGTGCACCAGCACGCCCGGCTAATTTTTTGTATTTTTAGTAGAGATGGGGTTTCACCGTGTTGGCCAGGCTGGTCTTTAACTCCTGACCTCAAGTAGTCTGCCCACTTTGGCCTCCCAAAGTGCTGGGATTACAGGCGTAAGCCAACACACCTGTCCCTAAATGATTTCTTTCTACCTCCTATAACAGTTTGAAATTACTTAAAGGTTGTTTCAAATTGAAAAAATAAAAAGAATGTAGATATAAATAAAATATAAATAGTTAAAAAATTACAAGAGATTACAAATTATATATGTAAATCTCGAGAGGTCAAAAATGACAAATTTTGTTTATTTATACGGTTTTATTTATTCATTTTTGGAGACGCAGTCTCACATTGTCACCAGGCTTGAGTGCAGTGGTGCAATCTTGGCTCACGGCAACCTCTGCCTCCCGGGTTCAAGCAATTCTCCTGCCTCAGCCTCCTGAGTAGCTGGGATCACAGGTGCATGCCACCACGCCCGGCTAATTTTTTGTATTTTTAGGGTTTGACGGTGTTAGCCAGGATGGTCTCGATCTGCCCGCCTCAGCCTCCCAAAGTACTGGGACTACAGGCCTGAGCCACCGCACCCGGCTTTACAAGGTCTTATTAAAATTAGCTTTAGTATTGATAATACACTATTTCCAAAGTAAAAGTTGATTTTCTCTTGAACAAACATTTCATGTATTATTAATATGGCAGCAAAGTACTTCTGTTCACCTTTTGAATACATTCAAAAAGAGACAGAATACGAGATAGAATTTTCCCATGCTCTGGTATGGGATGCTCAGCTCAGGGAGGAAGCCCTGTTTGAAAAGGCTGCAGGTAGGCCGGGCTCGGTGGCTCACGCCTGTAATCCCAGCTCTTTGGGAGGCCGAGGCGGGCGGATCACCCGAGATCGGGAGCTCAAGACCAGCCCGACCAACATGGAGAAACCCCGTCTCTACTAAAAGTACAAAAAATTAGACGGACGTGGTGGCGCATGCCTGTAATCCCAGCTACATGCAGGAGAATTGCTTGAACCCGGGAGGTGGAGGTTGCAGTGAGCCAACATCGTGCCATTGCACTCTAGCCTGGGCAACAAGAGCTAAACTCCGTCTCGAGGGGAAAAGAAAGCACGAAAGAAAGAAAAGGCTGCAGCGTAGGTTGCCACTCTTTCTTCACCCAGCCCAGTATGTGATCATATCTTCTGTTACTCAGCGACTGAGGGGGCGGGGCCTTAAGCGTTATCCAATCAGGGACGCTGGGCTGGAAACCGTCCAATCAGGTACGCAGCTGGAGTGAACAGAATGGTTTATGGGGGCCTTTGTTTCTCGCTGCAGCGGGAGCTCCAGGTTTATCTTCTATGTTGTGTGTCCTGTGCATATAGAGACCCAGCCTCTGTGGCCGTGTGACCTGCAAGTATTGGGAGAGCCACAGCTAAAAGCCGGGACCCTCTGGAAGCCTAGAAATGGTGAGTGCCGGGTCCAACCTCCCCAGAGAGGGGAGGGGCTGGTTGAAACTGGTGGGAAGTGGCTCTGGAGGGACTCTGCCTCCTCACAGTCAGCTCCACAATCTGCCGCCCGAGTTCTCCTTGCCCCGCTCGGCCTCTCTCCTTCAGCCATAAGATGGCGGCTGCGGTAACAGCCGGGGGCCCGTCTCTTCCCTGCACAGTGACTGTGTCCTGGCCTGGAGCCCTCTTTCAGCAGCTCTGCACCCGCAGCACCGCGTTTCTCCCAGATCGTGCAAGGACCACGGGAGAGTCGTCAGGGGAGAATCCTGACTCGGGGTGCGGGTTCATGAATGGGAAGAGTTTTGGTCCGTGGGGTCGTTAGAAACAAGCGCTCGGTGCCGCAAAACAAAACAAAACAAAAAACCACCCAGCACTTAGAAAATTTCACAGGAAGGCATATTTGCTTCCGAAGAAGGGTGCTGCTCGCGTCTATCCTGATCGCAAGAGCACATCGAAGAAAGGAAGGAAGGTTTTTTTTTTTTTTTTGAGGCGGAGTTTTGCTCTGGTTGCCCAGGCTGAAGTGCAATGGCACGATCTCGGCTCACTGCAACCTCTGTCTCCCAGGTTCAAGCGATTCTCCTGCTTCAGCCTCCGGAGTTGCTGAGGTTACAGGCATGTGTCAGTCACCACGCCCGGCTGATTTGTATTTTTAGTAGAGATGGGGTTTCACCATGTTGGTCAGGCTGGTTTTGAACTCCCGAACTCAGTTGATCCGCCCGCCTCGGCCTCCCAGTTAGAAAGGGGATTTTAACCCTAACGCGGTTATTGTCTTTGTGTCTTTCCCCCATTGGCCGGGGTCTGACCTCACAATCTAGGCTGATCTGATTGGCTACTTTCCAAATAGGGAAGGGGTGCGGGTCGCAGATTGGAACTGGCGGTTTGGGTTGCTTACCGAGCGGGTGTCTAGGTAGAAGGAGGTACAAAAAAGTTGGTCCTAAGAACAAGGAACAAGAAAGGCCTTTGAAGAGGAGTCTATTATATCTGTCAGGGTTCACAGTTTCTCTTTTCTCCTATTAAAAATTTATGGGGCCGGGCGCGGTAGCTCACGCCTGTAATCACAGCACTTCAGGAGGTCGAGGCGGGTGGATTACGTGAGGTCAGGAGTTGAAGACCAGTGTGGCCAAAATGGGGAAACCCCATCTCTACTAAAAGTACAAAAATTAGCTGGGTGTGATGGCGAATGTCTGTAGTCCCAGCTACTGGAAAGGCAGAGGTGATAGAATTGCTTGAACCCGGGAGGCGCAGGTTGCAGTGAGCTCAGATCGCGCCACTGCACTCCAGCCTAGGCGACAGAGCAATTCTGTCTGGAAAAAAAAAAAAAAAGATTGTGAGAGTCACTGCAAAAATATGAAATAATTTAATCAAAGAGTGATTCAAGAATTGTAGAGCACCCAGCTATAGTTTGTAGTTTGTGGTCCATGGAGGGGCTTGAAGAAAAGACATTTATAAAATGCCTGATGGCCGGGTGCAGTGACTGGCCATCCCAGCACTTTGGGAGGCTGAGGCCGGAGGATCACGAGGTCAAGACCAGCCTGACCAACATGGTGAAACCCTGTCTCTATTAAATATACAAAAATCAGGGGGTCGTGGTGACAACGCGCCTGTAATCCCAGCTACTGGCAAGGCTGAAGCAGGAGAATCGCTTGAACCTGGGAGGCGGAGGTTGCAGTGAGTGGAGATCCTGCCACTGCACTCCAGCCTGGGCGACAGAGACTCCGTCTCAGACAAAAAATAAAATGAAACAAAATGCATGATGAAGAAAACAAATTCAATAATTGGTTAGGTATATTTACACAGTTCCTTCATTTGCACAATCAAGGGAGAAATTTCCTGGTTATGTAATCAGAGCTTAATTGGCAGTTTATAGTTGTTTAAGCCTGAAAATTTTTCCCCTAACGTAGTAATTTACCAAAAAATGCACTTGAGTTTAGATTTTTGTTTTAGAAGTAGGAATCTGGGGACTAGACCCTCCTCAGTCTAATTGCTTGCCACTTAGTTATTTTCACACCCCGCAGGGGACTGATTGTCCCTGGCATTTTTCACATGTGTCCCAAGCAGGGCCTCAACTGTACCCCATGTTCCTCAATTAATCATTTTTTAAAAAGCATTGCCTAACAATATTGAAAAGATTTTCTGTTTGTAAATATTTCCAATGTGAAGAGGGCACAGACTAATCCCCTGACACTGTATTGTAAAAAATATCTGTGCCTCTTTTTCTTTTATTTTACCAGAGAACTTACCAAAATGTTTTTGGGTCAAGATTTCCCTTTTGAAGCCGGGTGCAGTGGCTCACGCCTGTAATCCCAGCACTTTGGGAGGCTGAGGTGGGCAGATCACGAGGTCAGAAGATGGAGACCACCTTGTATAACACAGTGTAATCTTATCTCTAGTAAAAATACAAAAACTTAACTGGGCGTGGTGGCACACGCCTGTAGTCCTAGCTACTTAAGAGGCTAGGGTAGAAGAATCGCTTGAACCCGTGAGGTGGAGGTTGCAGTGAGCTGAGATCGTGCCACTCCACTTAGGCTGTTTTAGTACTTTCTGGGGATAAACCAAGATACCCACCATGGCTATGTCTGCTAGAGTGTCTAGTGACTATTAGCTCTTTGGTCATTTTCTCCCATAGAACCACCTTAAGTATGGAGTGTAGCCTCTCAAGGGAGCAGGTGGCAGCCTTGGGGCTGAAAGGCATCTCCTGGTGCCCTTTTTTTTTTTTAAAGCTAACACCTTGAGACATGAAGATTGTCTTCACCTAACTTAGCTCCGTTTCTTGGAGATACATTGCTGGTCAGCCGATCAGATGCTAGCATTGAGGGAAAAACAAATAATTTCTGCTTCCTGGATTCTCTTGGTGGGGACAGAAAAATAGTGGAAAAAAATAATAGTGAAAAGTTTGTGAAAAAACACTCCAAAAGACAAAAAAGTTGACCCCAGTGAGATGGAGTAAAAACTTACAAAGTAAAATGCACCTGGTGCACTCACTGGGGCATAGCGCAGTGTCTCCTGGGAGGGTGGTTATTCAGCATGTAAGGGAGCAGGATGGGGTGGGTGATTGGATCTGTACCTTGAAAAGATTTCAATCCGTCCAATCAGGTATGCAGCTGGAGCGAAGAGAATGCTGTCTGGGGGCCTTTGTTTCTCGCTGCAGCGGGAGCTCTAGGTTTATCTTCTGTGTTTTGTGTCCTGTGCTTAGAGACCCAGCCTCTGTGGCCATGTGACCTGCAAGTATTGGGAGAGCCACAGCTAAACCTTATTTTGACCTCACTACTTTTATTTTTATTTATTTATTTTTTTGAGACAGTCTCACTGTGTTGCACAGGCTGGAATGCAGTGGCTTGATCTCAGCTCACTGCAGCCTCCACCTCCTGGGTTCAAGTGATTCTCATGCCTCAGCCTCCCGAGTAGCTAGGACTACAGATGCGCACCACTGCACCTAGCTAGTTTTTGTATTGTTAGTAGAGATGGACTAGGCTGGTCTCCAGCTTCTGGTCTTAAGTGATCTGCTGGCCTTGGCCTCCCAAAATGCTGGGATTACAGGTGTGAGCCACTGCACCCAGCTGACATCAGTTTTTAAGTGTAATTTGCATTTTATTATTAGGGCTTGAAAAGTAAGAAAATATTTATAAAGAACATAAAACAGATGAGTTTCAAAAAATAAGTATCTAATCACATATTCCATTTGTTAATAATTCTCATTTACCTTTTTATTTCTCAGAGTGAGTTTAGGAATTTTCTCAGGTGTGTTTTTTATGGCTGAGTGGCTTCAAACAGAATTCCAAGCCTTAGCTTTAAGAATGCTAGCTACCAAGGAAAGAAATAGGGAAAATCTCTCTTCCATTTTGACTATAGATAAGAAATAGGTTTCCACAGGAAAATGTAGTAGATAATTGATGAGTTACATAGATTGATCAAAATATCAGTTTCTCTGTAATCCCAGCACTTTGGGAGGCCGAGACGGGCGGATCACAAGGTCAGGAGATCGAGACCATCCTGGCTATCCCGGTGAAACCCCGTCTCTACTAAAAAATACAAAAAACTAGCCGGGCGAGGTGGTGGGCACCTGTAGTCCCAGCTACTCAGGAGGCTGAGGCAGGAGAATGACGTGAACCCGGGAGGCGGAGCTTGCAGTGAGCTGAGTTCCGGCCACTGCACTCCAGCCTGGGCGACACAGCGAGACTCCCTCTCAAAAAAAAAAGTATCAGTTTCTCCTTTTGCAGGGTAAATTTGTGACAGTGAATATCTCGGTTCTATATCCTGTTGTCTTGATTTCTGAGTTTAATGCTAAATTATATGTGATGAAATGTGGTACCTCCTTTTTTTTTTTGTTGGAGTCTTGCTCTGTCACCCACGATGGAGGGCAATGGTGCAATTTCGGCTCACTGCAACCTCTGCCTCCTGGGTTCAAGCCATTGTCCTGCCTCTGCCTCCCTAATAGCTGATATTACAGGTGCATGCCCCCACACGTGGCTACTTTTTGTATTTTTAGTAGAGACGGGGTTTCACCATGTTGGCCAGACTGGTCTCGAGCTCCTGACCTCAGGTGATCCGCCCCAGTCAGCCTCCCAAAGTGCTGGGATTACAGGCATAAGCCATCACACCTGGCTGAAATGTGGTACCTTCTACAAATGTTCCCATATGATTAATGTTTAATTACATTATTTTTTAATAGAAATAAAGAAGTAGACATATTTGCTTTTCTTATGAAAGTATAAAATACAAGCACTTTAAGTGCAATGGCTCACACCTATAATCCCAGCACTTTGGGGAGCTGAAGCGGCTGGATCACTTGAGGTCAGGAGTTTGAGACCAGCCTGCCCAACAAGGTGAAACCCCATCTCTACTAAAAATACAAAGATTAGCCCGGTTTGGTGGCACATGCCAGTAGTCCTAGCTACTTGGAAGGCTGAGGCAGGAGAATCGCTTGAACTGGGGAGGTGGAGGTTGCGGTGAGCTGAGATCATGCCATAGCACTGTAGCCTGGGAGACAGAGCAAGACTCCATCTCAAAAAAAAAAAAAAAAAAAGTTAGCACCTTAAAATTTCCTTCCTTTATATAAACACTGTAAATGAGTAATTTGACTGAGTTTTTCAAACACTCAATTTTTGCAAGCCATTTTTCCAAGTGAATAACTCTGACATGGAAATTAAAGCTTGGACCTAGTGACTCCTAGGTTATAATTAGACTGCGACTGGCCTAATTATAAGATCTTTATGGCTTGAAAAATTTGGGCAGAAAAGGGCTTTCTTTCCTAGGGAGGAGCAAACAAGATTAGACAGGAGGTGGGAGGGGAATGAGAGGGTGAAAAAGTCAAGTTATAGAAAAGAGAAGGCCTTACTCTGAAATCAGCATGTTCTTAGGAGGGACGTAAAATGCTGTTGTATGTTGACTCAGACCTGAGGGTCAGGAGCCTGAGGGAGGGAGATAAACTTAAGTAAAGTTTGATTAAGAAATATTTAGGCCGGGCGCGGTGGCTCAAGCCTATAATCCCAGCACTTTGGGAGGCCGAGACGGGCGGATCACGAGGTCAGGAGATCAACACCATCCTGGTTAACATGGTGAAACCCCGTCTCTACTAAAAAATACAAAAAAACTAGCCGGGCGAGGTGGCGGGTGCCTGTAGTCCCAGCTACTCGGGAGGCTGAGGCAGGAGAATGGCGTAAACCCGGGAGGCGGAGCTTGCAGTGAGCTGAGATCCGGCCACTGCACTCCATCCTGGGTGACAGAGCAAGACTCCGTCTCAAAAAAACAAAAAAGAAAAAAAAATTTCATTTTAAACTGGGCGCGGTGGCTCACGCCTGTAATCCCAACATTTTGAGAGGCCGAAGCAGGCATATCACCCGAGGTCAGGAGTTCGAGACCAGCTTGGCCAACATGGTGAACGTCTGTACTGAAAATACAAAAAGTATTGGGAGGACGAGGTGGGCGAGTCACCTGAGGTTGGGAGTTCAAGACCAGCCTCACCAACATGGAGAAACCCCCATCCCTACTTAAAATCCAAAAAATTAGCCAGGTGTGGTAGTGCATGCCTGTAATCCCAGCTATGGGAGGGTGAGGCAGGAGAATCGTTTGAACCTGGGAGGCAGAGGTTGCAGTGAGCCAAGTTCATGCCATTGCACTTCAGCCTTGGCAACAAGAGCAAAACTCCGTCTCAAAAAAAACCCCAAAATAACAAAAATTAGCCTGGCGTGGTGGGCACCTGTAATCCCAGCTACTTGGGAGACTGAGGCAGGAGAATTGCTTGAACCTGGGAGGCGCAGGTTGCAGTAAGACGAGATCGTACCACTGCACTCCAGCTTGGGCAACAGAGTGAGACTCTGGCTAAAAAGAGAAAAGATTTTATTTTAATCACTGAAGACAAATTTAACTGATTTTTTTTTTTTTAATGGGAAAAAGGAGAAAATGTGCAGAGTGTGTGTCTGGCTGTGTGATAGATAAGAAAAGACAGCACCATCTAAGTCATAATGGGAAGGGTGTTTCTTTCCATAAACTGTACCCGGAGTACACAAAACTTGGAGAATTTTATTAATCATAAATATTTTTCAGGGCCGGGCGCGGTGGCTCAAGCCTGTAATCCCAGCACTTTGGGAGGCCAAGACGGGTGGATCACGAGGTCAGGAGATCGAGACCATCCTGGCTAACACGGTGAAACCCCGTCTCTACTAAAAAAATACAAAAAAACTAGCCGGGCGAGGTGGCGGGCGCCTGTAGTCCCAGCTACTCCGGAGGCTGAGGCAGGAGAATGGCATAAACCCGGGAGGCAGAGCTTGCAGTGAGCTGAGATCCGGCCACTGCACTCCAGTCCGGGCGACAGAGCGAGACTCCGCCTCAAAAAAAAAAAAAAAAAAAAAAAAAAAAAATATATATATATATATATATTTTTCAGGATTATCTATGTGTTTCATCTTTCCCCATCTCTTTTCTTTGTTCTATGCATTTCTTCCATTTGGCTTTTCCTGGTCTGCATCTTATATATGAAGCCAGTAAACATAACTGCAGTGTTTTGCTGAGTTCTGAGAGTAGCTCTACCAAATTATTGAACTTCAGGGAAGTTATGGGAGTTCCCGGTTTTTAAATAGTAGCTCAGAAGCATAAATGGACCCAAGGGGTTTGTGACTGGCATCTGCAGTGAGGACAATGTTGTGGGACCCAGCCCTGAATCAGGGTCTGTGCTGACTCTGGGTGGTGTCAGAATTCAAATGTTAGACAGCAGTTGTTGTTGGAGAATTGTTTGATGTGCAGCACACTACAGATTTGGTGCCAGAAAAAAAATATCATGGAGGCGTGGCCTGGAATAAAACTCTGGGTGTCTGGGAATGGGAGCCTCCGTACACAGGCTGTCACACTGCCCATTGTCCTGTGATTCTAGTTCTTCTCCCAGGGTGACAGAAGACTGCAAACTTAAGAGGAAGGAGCTCTGATGACAGACTCCCTTCTCCCGCATCTGCCACCACAGGATTCCCACCCACTCACAAACACACACACTAGACATTGACATGTCCACACTCTTCCCAGGCATAGGCACAACCCTCAGGAACTGCACCACGGCATTTTTGATCCTAGTGTTTCTTGCCAAGAGCCCACAGTGTCTACAATTCTGGCATTTCCCCACCCCCAGACACTGAATCTGCAGCAGCAAACTTTTTTCTCCACCAACCTAGGATTTGGACCACCTGTTCATAATCTCATCTGCCTGCATGCACACAGAAATAAATCACAGTATAGCCCCACCTGGGTCACTATCTGTAGCAAAGATCAGTCCTTTCACCTACATTGCACTGTCTCCCACCCAGAGGTTTTTCTTTTTCTTTTAGCTTTTATTTTTGGTTCAGGCTACACATGTGGGTTTGTTATACAGCAAAAATTATGTCATGGGGGTTTGGTGTGCAGATTATTTTGTCACTGAGATACTAAGGATAGCATCAAAGAGGTATGTTCTCTGATCCTCTTAGTCCTTCCACTGTCCACCCTCAACTAGGCCTCAGTGTCTGTTGTTCCCCTTTTTGTGTTTGTGTATTCATATTATTTAGCTTTTACTTGTAAATAATACGCATTTGTTTTTCTGTTTCTGCATTAGTTTTCTGAAATAATGGTCTGCAGCTTTATTGATGTTATTACAAAGGACGTGATCATTTGTTTTTAAATGGCCACAGATTATTCCATGATGTTTATGTACCATATTTTGTTTTTACTACATCTTTTATTTTGTTTTATTTTATTTTAATTTTGGAGGCAGGGTGTCACTTATTGCCCAGGCTAGAGTACTGTGGTGTGATACAGCCTTATTTAGCCTCAACCTCCCAGGTTCAAGCAATTCTTTCCTACCTCATCCTTTCAAGTAGCTGGATCTACATGCCTGTGTTACCATGCCTGGCCAATTTTTCTCTTTGTATTTTCTGTGGAGACAGGATTTTGCCATGTTGCCCAGGTTGGTGTTAAACTTCTAAGATCAGGCAAGCCACCTGTCACATCCTCCCAAAGTGCTGGGATTACAGGCATGAGCCACCGCATCTGACCATAGCATATTTTCTTTTTCCAGTCTCCCATTGATAGGCCTGTCCATGTCTTTGCTATTGTGAATAGTGCTGCAATGAATATACATATGAATGTATCTTTATAATACAATAATTTATATTTCTTTGGGTATATATCCAATTATGAGGTAGAGTATAAGCATTCCCTTTTCTCTGCAACCTTGCCAGCATCTGTTATTTTTTGACTTTTTAAAAATAGCCATTCTGACTGGTGTGAGGTGGTATCTCATTGTGGTTTCTCTTTTAATTTCTCTAATCATTAGTGATGAGCATTTTTTCCCCATATGCTTGCTAGCCACATGTATATGTTCTTTTGAAAAGCGTCTGTTCATGTTTTTTTGGCCTACTTTTTAAGGAGATTTTTTTTTTCTTGTAAACTTGTCTAAGTTCTTAATAAATTCTGGATATTAGATCTTTGTCAGAGGCAAAGTTTGCAAATATATTTTTTTTTATTCTGTAAGTTGTCTGTTTACTCTGTTGATAGTTTCCTTTGCTGTGAAGAAGCTCTTTAGTTTAAATAGGTCCCATTTGTCAATTTTTGCTTTTGTTGCAATTGCTTTTGGTAGCTTATGAACTTTTTGCCAGTTTCTATGTCTAGAATGGTATTTCCTAGGTTGTCTTGCAAGGTTTCTTATAATTTCTAGTTTTTCATTTAAGTCTTTAATTTATCTTGAGTTGATTTTTGTCTATGGTGTAATGAAGGGGTCCAGTTTCAGTCTTCTACATAGTGCTAGCAAGTTATTCCAGCACCATTTATTAAATGGAGAAACCTTCCCACATTATTCTTGTCAGCTTTGCCAAAAATCTGATGATGGTAGGAGGGTGGCATTATTTCTGGGCTCTGTAGTCTGTTGCACTGGTCTTGTGCACTCATGGATTTTTTTATAACATCTTTCTCTCTTCTGCTTTTTCCCCCATAAACATTTTTTCAAGTGTATACAGTGCAAAATTCTGATGTCCAGCAGTTCAAAAACTCTTTAAAAAGTTCCAAAAAGGGGGTTGGGGGGCTAGGGGAGGGACAGCATTAGGAGAAATACCTGGTGTAAATGATGGGTTGATGGGTGCAGCAAACCTCCATGGCACATGTATACCCATGTAATAAATCTGCACATTATGCATATGTACCCCAGAAATTAAAGTATAATAAATAATAAAAAGTTTCAAAAATATTTTGATATTCTTTGTTTTCTTAAGGAATTTAGGTTATATGTAGATTTTTCTCTGCTTTTTTGAAATATATGTAAATCAGATTAACATTTAAATAAACCTTTAGTCATTTTTTCAGGTCCAGATTATGTAGTACTTCAGAA
Organism: Piliocolobus tephrosceles; assembly: GCF_002776525.5. Taxonomy (NCBI): domain Eukaryota; kingdom Metazoa; phylum Chordata; class Mammalia; order Primates; family Cercopithecidae; genus Piliocolobus; species Piliocolobus tephrosceles. The sequence goes on along the minus strand of NC_045454.1, from coordinate 33,220,100 downwards.
TTATTGCTTTGTTTTTGCTTCTGAAGAGTTTATTTTTTTCATTTTTAGTCCTTTAAATTATACACAGATTTGTTTAGATAAAAGTCCATTTTAAGAGCACACAGAAGCTTAGCACAAAGATAGAATTAAATTTAGCAATACAGAATGATAAAGACTAAAAGATACTAAGTAAAAGTCCATTTTAAGAGCACACAGAAGCTTAGCACAAAGATAGAATTAAATTTAGCAATACAGAATGATAAAGACTAAAAGATACTAAGTTTCTTTGACAGAAACCTGATTATCCAAGGTAATCATCTGATATTTGCAGGCTGAAGTACTTATACCGCACAAGCAAGAACAGTTCAGTGCGTAAACTAAACAGTGGAGTCTGTAGTTGTACCTTGCTTTCTATTTATTACTTCAGAACAATTAGCATAGTTATGTATAGGGTTTGTAGGCAACCTGCATTCATATACATTAAACTTTTTTTTTTTTTTTTGAGGCAGAGTTGTCCAGGATGGAGTGCAATGGTGTGATCTTGGCTCAGGCAAAGTGCCTCCCAGGTCCAAGCAATTTTCCTGTCTCAGCTTCCCGAGTAGCTGGGATTACAGGGATGCACCACCAGGCCCAGCTCATTTTGTATTTTTAATAGACATGCAGTTTCTCCATATTGGTCAGGCTGGTCTTGAGCTCCTGACCTCAGGTGATCTGCCTACCTCAGCCTCCCAAAGTGATGGGATTACAGACATGAGCCACCATGCCTGGCCGTTTTTTTTTTTCTTTAAAACAGAGTCTCACTCTGTTGCCCAGGCTGGAGTGCAGTGGTATAATCTCGGCTCACTGCAATCACTGCCTTCTGGGTTCAAGTAATTCTCCTGCCTCAGCCTCCCGAGTGGCTGGGGTTACAGGCGTGCACCACAATGCCCAGCTACTTTTTTGTATTTTTAGTAGAGGCAGGATTTCGCCATGTTGGTCAGACTGGTCTCGAACTCCTGACCTCAGGTGATCCACCCACCTCAGCCTCCCAAAGTGCTGGTGTTACCGGCATGAGCCAAAAACAGTATTTTCTACAATAGTATGAATATAAGTCCACAATGCTTACTTTGAATGATTTTTTTTAATATTGCTATTTATACTTTTGAAATATAAAGTGTTTTAACTGAAGTATAGTTGCAGTTTTTAAAAATGCTACATACATTGCCAGGTGCAATGGCTCACGCCTGTAATTCTAGCACTTTGAGATGAGAGACTGAGGCAGGTTAATTACCTAAGGTCAGGAGTTTGACACCAGCCTGGCCAACATCGTGTAACCCCATCTCTACTAAAAATAAAAAATTAGCTGGGTATGGTGGCACACGCCTATAATTCCAGCTACTTGGCAGGCTGAGGCAGGAGAATCACTTGTTCCTGGGAGGCGGAGGTTGCAGTGAGCTGAGATTGCACCATTTCACACCAGCCTGGGTAACAGAATGAGACTGTGTCTCAAAAAAAAAAAAAAAAAAAAAAAAAGCTACATATATTATGTCTAGTTCATTAAAATTATTCATACTTAGATATTTATATCTAATATCTAAAGAAAATTTACTACCAAATTGTTAGAGTAGATATTAGTCTGAAATGTTTATTACTTTACTCAATAGGAGTAATTATGAGTAAACACAATTTTGTTATCTTTTATTTCACTAAATTGGAATGCTGCTATTACAGGAAAAATAAAGACAGGTGATGTGGCCACCAAGAACCATGATAGCTCTTCAGTTAGCTATGTTGCAAGTTGTAATATATTCCACTATATGAACACAGTCAGATTCTATTTCTTCATCTTTAAGTGTTGTTGGAAGTTGTCAGATGTATTTCAATATAGAACCCCCATTCAATGGCTAGGAGATGAGAGAGCAGCAGAGATGGAAAAAAACTTTATAAAATTCTTCTGAAACTCTGCCCCCTTTCTTCATAATGCTCATGTTTCTCACGCTGAGAGTACCTGTGCACTTTGGGTGTTTATAGAGAAATTGCTTTTAGGGGAACATTTTCTAGCTCATTTGATCAATCTTAACCTGAACTTTTTTTTTAAAGATCTTTTTAACATTTTTCTGTCAAAATAATCTTGCTCAGATGGAGATCTGTTTTTCTCTCCAATACTTTCGGTGTCTGTTTCAGAAGCCCTATTAGCATCCCATGGTGTCTGAATGAGGTGGGCTGTCACCGTGAGAACTTTTGGAGCTATTTCTATCTGGACTCATCCTGGAAATTCAGCAGTATTTTCTTCATGTCACCATTACAAGTAGAAACTGTGGCTGAAACATTGCTCATATTCTCATGATTGTGAAGGTGCAGTTCTACCCACGTGGCCTGCAGGCTCTCCTCCTGCAGCTCAGGCCTCACTCTGTGATGGGACACTAGAGTTCTGCTTTGGCAAATGGGGTTCACATAAACTGTGAACTGTGCTCTGATCTGTGTCTCAGTGGCAGATGGTAGAGGTCAAGAGAGGACACTAGCAACCAGGAGAATGCAAGCAGGAGTGTCGTAGCCCAGTGCCAGGGAGCACTGAGCCACTACTCTAAAATGTAAATAGCCAAAAAGATAGAATGCTAGCAGAGTGAAATCCTGCCTTCAGCAGGCACCTGGCTTCAAGCTGCTAAACTACATCCTGTTATGAAGATGGGAAAAGTTTATTTGTCATTGAATATAAGCAATTAGCATACACAGATGACCTCTTTAATCTCCAGGTGAATTTCCAGCACCATGTATGACATGATGCTGGAAATTCTTCTACTTGTGGACTAATTGTGGTGATCATCTTTCTGTCTTTGCAGCCTCTTAAGCAGATTGACAATGATGCATGTCACATTCACGTTTAATTGTGTAATAAAAACGTTTTCTTTCTTTTGTCTTATTGTGAAGATTTTCTGGGGCTAGATAAAATTTTTATTTTAATTATTGTTTCCAAACACTGTCTAGAATTACCAGACATGATACAAACACATAAAGTGCCAACCAGAATTTACTCTAGAGGGGACTTTCCCTCTCGGGCTTCCAGTCAACTCACAGTTGTGCAGCAAAGTGCATGCTGTCCCCCAAATATGCAGAAAAAATTGTGTCTCTTCCTATTTGGCATCTATAGTCCTCTACAGTCTCTTCAAGAGAGGCTAGACTACATTTCTATGAACTTCACTGGGCTGTGATCAATTGTTTTCTCTCTCTCAGAATGACTCTTGAATCTTCAGACCTGAAACTGATTCAGAGACCATGGAGCTCACAGACCAAATCACAGTAACATGTATGCATTGAGTAGACGTGTAGACATGAGAATCTCCACTTTCCCCTTTCTCTTCTTGCTAAAATGCTTACAGATGTGCAGGTAACACCTGCTGCTACTGCAGCCATTCAGGTCCTACATCTGCAGCTCCACATTTTGAATCCAAGTTTTTGAGATTTGGGAAATAAAAACTTTTATCTGACAAATGCAAGTTCTTTTGGTTATCAAACTCAGATGTTAAAAAAGTATGGTTATGTCTTTCTCCCCCTTTGAACTATGTATTCATCTCTTGAAACTGTTCACTGTTGTCACAAGTAGCTATAAATTAAGCTAACAGTGCCACATTGGACACTATATCCCATAGCCTAAACCATAATGATATATATGTAAATATATATAATCAATGTTATTTCTGTAAATAAATAAAAATTTCTGACAACTTTGTATCATCCCACTGTTTCCCTGTTTTCTTGTCTTTACCAATCCTCTTGTAACTGCTGCTAATCAAAGTGTAGATTCCAGGCAACTTGAATCTTTCCTCCCAGGTTATAATCCTTAAGCTTCCAAATAAACTGTCTACTTATATTCATGTTGTATCGGCTTTTTTTTCTTTCATGGAGACTTATCATTTAGAATGGCTAGAGCAGCCTCTATGAGGGGATCTCTACTATTGTACTCCACTTGCTGTAATACCAGAAGATGCAGAGCCAGGTGGATCCTACGTAGAATCTGCAGATAAAGTCTGGCCTCTGCGTGGGATTTACAAAAAAGGGCCGGACTTTTTTTTTTTTTTTTTTTTTTTTTTTTGAGACGGAGTCTTGCTCTGCCGCCCAGGCTGGAGTGCAGTGGCCGGATCTCAGCTCACTGCAAGCTCCACCTCCCGGGTTCACGCCATTCTCCTGCCTCAGCCTCCCGAGTAGCTGGGACTACAGGCGCCCGCCTCGTCGCCCGGCTAGTTTTTCGTATTTTCTATTAGAGACGGGGTTTCACCGTATTAGCCAGGATGGTCTCGACCTCCTGACCTCGTGATCCGCCCGTCTCGGCCTCCCAAAGTGCTGGGATTACAGGCTTGAGCCACCGCGCCTGGCCAGGGCCGGACTTTTGATTGAGAATGTACAGAAAACAAACAAAAGACATTTTCTGCATTGTGAGATGTCAACATAGACATCTTACAGCCCCCATTTGGGCGTGTGGCTCTGTGAGATTTTTCACATCTTGTTCATTGACCTGCTACAGTTATGTGAGAGGCTCTAGGAGGAAATGATGGCAGAATCTGTAAGTGTAAATAAGCATCTTAGGAGTGAGAGATCAAGGCCACAAAGTTTCCAGAGCCATGACCACAACTACATTTACCTGTAAAATGTGATACTGGAGCAGAGTATTTTTGTTCTTTCTCTTACCCAAGAGCTAGCAAATCAGAATGGGTGATCCAGGTTCTGGAGCTCCACCAGTGCAGTTCTGTTTTTTATTTAGAGTCAGCCTGAGTCTCTCCAGCCTGGTTTATCATTGGGCCATCAATCCAGGGTCACTGGGAATTCTCTCACGATGATCTAGGTGTCTTTGAGGTATTCGAGGATATCCAGAGCAGAATTGTGTCAGGCTGAGAAGTGTGGTTAATTGTGCTTCTGTCTCAGTGTAAGATAAATGAGTCATCTTGTGTTTGTTCATCCCCTCATACAAGAGGTGTCTTTGGTTGGTACCCAGATGAGAGTTTCTCCAGTTTCCGGTGCTTGAATGATAAACAAGGATGAGATCTGGAGACCTAAATAGATAAAGTACTTCCTTACATTTCATATAACCATTAAAAAAAAAAAATGAAGCAGTCATGGTTCCTACAATCCAGATACTTTTAGTGTAACCTAGCCACTGGATAAATAATTGAATTATGCATCATATGGTTGGTACAATAAATAGATGTGTCCAAAATCTTGGGCTTCATTTAGGCCACTTTATATTGCTGTGACTTCTGATGTCTACAGCTGTAGGGATATTCACGAACAGAAGAATTGTTATTATAATTAATTTTTGTTTTTTGAGATGGAGTCTTGCTGTGTTGCCCAGGATGGAGTGGAATGGTGTGAGCTCAGATAACTGAAACTTCTGCCTCCCGGGTTCAAGCGATATTCCTGCCTCAGCCTCCAGAGTGTCTGGGATTAATAGGCGCCCACCACCACACCCGGCTAATTTTTTGTATTTTTAGTAGAGATGGTTTCAACCTGATGGCCAAGCTGGTCTTTAACTCCTGACCTGAGGTAGTCTGCCTGCCTTTGCCTCCCAAAGTGCTGGAATTACAGGTGTGAGCCACCGTGCCCAGCCACATATTTCTTTTCTAATCAAATTACCCTAGAAAGGCCTGATGCAGTGCCTCACACCTGTAATTTTACCACTTTGGGAGGCTGAAGCAGGTGGATCACAAGGTCAGGCATTCCAAACTAGCCTGGCCATTACAGTGAAACCCTGTCTCTACTAAAAATACAAAAATTAGCTAGGCATGGTGGCATGCACCTGTAGTTTCAGCTACTTGGGAGGATGAGTCAAAAGAACAGCTTGAACCCAGGAGGCGGAGGTTGCAGTGAGCCGAGATCATACCAGGGCACTCTAGCCTGGGCGACAGAGCAAGACTGTGTCTCCAAAAAAAGAAAATAAAAATTACCCTAGAAAACTTTGGGAATTTGTTTAAATTGCATAGTAGTATATAGTATAAAATTGACAGGGTGGTGGCTAGAAAAAATAAAAATTACAGAAACTAGATAAGGTTAGAAAAAACAAAACTAGAAATACCCTAGTGGCATAGAGAACCGAATTCCACATAGGGTTCTCACCCGATCAGACCTGTTAAGATCACCCTCTTTAGAGGCCTTATTTAGGTCTGACTCTACCCTGGAGTCTTGCCTCGCAGAAATGATTAGAAGAGATCAGAGTTTTGGCTGTAGAGATGGTTTCAACATGCTGCCTTTCTAGAGCTGGTGCTTAGAATTTACTGAAACTCAAAAGCAGATAAATCAGAAAAACAAAGTATGTATTAGAGGGTGTTAATTTTTAAATTTTCTATGAATCCAGTGCTCGCAGAGACATTCTATTTAGCAACTTGTTTTCTATTTCTGAAGATCCAGTAGTTGCTCCACAAGTGACAAAAAAAGAAGTAAATATAAACAGAATAAAATTTTCTCTAAACTACATTAAACTCTTTCTTTCTATAGCTTGAAATCTGTCTATATTTAGCTTTTATTCCATACAATTTTTTTAAAAAGTTGATGACAGAGAAACAGAAGAAGAAATAAAAATGCTGGGCGCTTTATCTAAATCCTGGAAATTATTAAACCTAGCTCCCAAGGTGTTATGAGAATTAAATCACATAATTTGTTATGCCCAGCACAGTGCTCTGTATCATACTCTCGAGCACATAGTACCTGCTTAATAAACATTGCATTAGTACATGTGTACATGTTCTTTTTTAAATACAGATTTATTCAGACATTGCTGCTTTCTGTTTCTTCTGTAAACTTTAAAGAGCCAGCAAATAATTTAAAACTTTAGGATGGAGATGGGTTGTCTTTATTTGTACCAGAAGTATTTGGTTGTGACAAGAGTGCTGAGTGTAAGGGACCCTGTGCTGTGCCTGCTTCTCTAACTAATGCTAATAATGAGCCAAGGGGGAGCAACATCAGCATTGACAGGAAACTTGTTTAAAACACCCATTCATGGACCCTTTTCAAACTTGCAGAATCACATTACATAAAGTGGGGTCAAAATTACCAAGTGATTTATAAGCTCATTAAAACTTTAGAGGCAGTGCTCTCATTCATGAGAGTTAAGTTCCACCTTTGCACTAAAGAGTGGTCACAGGGCCTGTTCTGTTTGGGTTTAGTAGGGAGAGGTGATTGTGGTGCATGTTTCCATTACTGTAGCAGAAATTGCTGGTGTCTCTGGCAGGGAGGGCACCTGAGGACAGGAAAGGAGAAACTTATATTTTTATCTTCATGAAGCAGCTTATTGTTCCTGAATCTCTTCTGTTTTAAAGGACAGAAATGGGTGGACTTTTTCTGTCTTTTTTTTTTTTTTTTTTTTCTGCCATTTGATGTCATGCTACCAGGTAAACAGGTGGTGCTGACACTTTTAAGGACATATTCTCAAGATACAGGTATAATTTGTCCAGAGAATCTCATCTGAGAAGGAATTCCAGAGAAGCAGGAGAAAGAAAAAAAGTGGCTTTTCTGTCTCAGATCAAGACCTGTATTCACTCTGCCTCCTCGAATGCTATGCATTTAGTATTCACAAACATTTATTTCTCTACTTTTGCTTTTTTTTTTCTAATGAGTTTGGTTTAAATGCTTCTTAAAATTCTTATATGATAGTCAAGGGTCTCTGTAAAATATTTCTTTTCTATACCTTAGAGCCTCCTCTACATTCGCTACATCATAGCTTCTTATATGCCATGCAGGATTCTCAGCAATAATTTATGATCTGCAATATTAAAAGTGCTCCCTTTGTGGCTGTTGAACATGGAAAGTTGTGGATACTCAAGATTTCTATTGGGGGAAACTGTGTTCCTTAGTAAAGATGGAAAACATAATGTTGAGGCTCCATTTATGTGTTCCATTAGCTCTATGCCAAACAAGATTAAGGAAAAGCTTATTTAAATGGGATGGCAGTTATTAACCAGAAAGTTCTGGAAAAAAAAATTAAGATACCTGCTCTCTAGGGTGCTAAATGAAGCCTACTTAAAATTCCTACTAAAAATTATAGAACATAGGAGTTATCTGTATTTTGAAGTTAGCATAAAACATGTTTCTTTATGGTTAAATTCAGAATTTTATTTACTTTCTTTGGGAGGAACATTTCAGCCATGATGCTGTGTTCTTCTGTGTGCATTACCACATCATAAAAATTTGTCCTAGTGCAATTAATGGTTAATGATTCACTTGGTGATATGGCTCTCTGATAGATTTTTTTACAATAGAGTTAATTATTTTTCTCTTCATTATTAAGTATTTTTATGCAGCTGATGTGCATAAAGCATCACATTTAATCTGGCAGCTGTCCTTTTTTCTCTTTTTTGCTACATACTTTTCTTTGGAAAATGAAGGTTCTTATCTTTGTTTACAGGCCAGAAAACCTGGGAAAAACACAGGCTCTTCCATTTACTGGATATTTGACAAAATACCGTTCTTGGGCCAAAAACATTTGCATTAGAGATGAGCTCTTTAGAAATTCAAAAAGTCTGACTTTATGCCAGATCTTCTGGAATTAAAAAAAAAAAAAAACCCTGCACAACAAAGTTTTCAGCTTATTGTGTATATTAAAATTTGAAAGGTACCTTCTAACTCAAGATGTCTTTTGCATCTGAAAAATATTCACAACTCATTCCATATGATGCAAATATAGCACTCAAAAATGTACATATTCATGGCCTTAATTTTATACTCTATTATCTAGAAAAATATCATATATAAACTGATGTTGTGAATCTTGTGCTGCTCTTTTTTCTCAGAGTTAGAGATTACATTAGAGAATATTTTTGTGTTTAAAAATATTTTATTGGATAATTTTAGGCAGTCCTATGAGTCAGAACCAGTTCTCTTTACTCTCTAATTTCATCTTAAGTCAAATTAAAAATTCCACTCATGGCTATTTAGTAAATATGTGTGTGTGTGTGTTTTTCAGGGACCATTGCAATTTAGAGATGTGGCCATAGAATTCTCTCTGGAGGAGTGGCATTGCCTGGACACTGCACAGCGGAATTTATATAGGGATGTGATGTTAGAGAACTACAGAAACCTGGTCTTCCTTGGTGAGGATAACTTGAGTACATAATTCATAATATACCCTAAAGGTTTTATTTCTCTTTTTTGTAGAATGTTTTTTAGTAATTTTTTCTTTGCATAAAAGAGTTTCAGATCCCCTTTTTCCAGAAAGTCTTCCTAATTTGTTTATTTAGAAAATAATTTCTTCAACATGTTTAATCTTAATCCAAACTTTCCACATCCTGAGTTGAGCTGTATTCTTCACTCTAAATTAGTGGTAATTCCAGAAATTTAGTGACATAAAATATTGTTGCCCCCACCTAAAAATCTAATTGCCACCGCCAATTTTTGATTCAGTAGTACCAGATAGTGAAATTAAGAAACCTATAAATTGAAAGTATTTTCTAAATATTTAGAAATTTCTGTTATAAATTATTATTTTGGTATTAATTTACTAAAATGTTTTATGACATCTCTGCTGAGCACATTACTAACTTGTAATTGGAGAATATGAGCAAGATTCATGTTATTTATTTTTAATAAAACAGGGATTGTTGTCTCTAAGCCAGACCTGGTCACCTGTCTGGAGCAAGGAGAAAAACCTATGGAGAGACATGAGATGATTGCCAAACCCCCAGGTAGGTGCGAGTGAAAATGAATACAACAGATGACACAGATAAGACGTCCCAATGTCAAAGAGAAAGCCAGTCTTTAAAATGTGATTCGGGATACTGTGTTCCAAAGGAAATACTTCCTGGGCAGCTGTATTTTAATTTTGCTATCACAAAAGGGCATCTTCTGTCTTGTGCTTTTAAATTCTCTAAGAATTCTACTTCTCCTTTGGTGAGCTTCCTTCAAGTTCACAGTGAGAGCCAAAGTCCTCTTCATGGCATGTAAGAGACTGCGCAGGCTAGGCCTGGTAGCTTATGCCTGTACTCCCAGAACATTGGGAAGCAAAGGCAGGTGGATCAGATGAGGTCAGAAGTTTGCGCTTAGCCTGACCAACATGGTGATACTCCATCTCTACTAAAAATACAAAAATTAGCTGGGCGTGGTGGTGGGTGCCTGTAATCCCAGCTACTTGGGAGGCTGAGTCAGGAGAATCACTTGAACCTGGGAGGTGGAGGTTGCAGCAAGCTGAGATCATGCCATTGCACTCCAGCCTGGGCAACAGAGCAAGACTCCATCTCACCAAAAAAAAAAAAAAAAAAAGAAGAAAGAGACTTCACAGTGTGGCTGCTTTTCCGTTGTTTTGGGGACACACAAATATCTGCATAATATTGAGAAACTAAAACTTTTTTTTAAGTCCTCTTTTTACATCAGTTCTGAAATGCGTGAGAGTAGTAGTTTCTGTTGCATTTTTTTTTTTTAGTTTCATGTAAATTTTACAATTGAATTTTCCATTACTGTGAAAAAATACTACTGCAATTTTGATAGGAAGTGTATTGAATCTATAGATCACTTTGGATAATATGGCACTTTATTAATATTTGTTCTTTCAATCCAAAGACATAAAATTTTAAAAAATTTATTTTGATCTTCCCTTTTTTCATTGATTTAATTGTAAAGGTTTTTTACATCCTTAGTTAATTTTTTTCTCAGAAATGTATTATTTAATGCTATAGTAAATAAGATTTTTTTCTCTATTTTATCAGATAGCTTAAGTGTATGAAACTGTAGCTGGGTGCAGTTTAAGTGTATTGAACCATAGCCGGGCGTGGTCTCCCAACGTACTAGATCACACCTGTAATCCCAGCACTTTGGGAGACCAAAGTGCGCTGATCACCTGAGGTCGGGAGTTTGAGACCAGCCTGACCAACACAAAGAAACCCTGTCTCTATTAAAAACAAAACAATTAACCGGGCATGGTGGTGCATGCCTGTAATCCCAGCAACTCGTGAGGCTGAGACAGGAGAATCGCTTGAACCTGGAAGGCAAAGGTTGCAGTGAGCTGAGATCACACCGTTGCACTTCAGGCTGGACAAAAGAGCTAGACTCCTTCTCAAAAAAAAAAAAAAAAAAAGTGTTTGAAACCATACATATACTTGTATGTTAACTTTATATTTTGCTAATTTACTGATTGTATTTATTAGATAGGGTTTAATGTACCATTTATGGTTTTTTAAATATATGATTGTATGATCTACAAACAGCAACTTTTTACTCTTTTTTTTTTTTCAATTTCAGTGTTTTTTGTTTTTTATTTCTTTGACTAATTCTTCTGCCACATACTTCCAGTGCTACATTAAAATAGAAGCATTGGCTGGGCTCCCTGGCTCACACCTGTAATCCAGGCACGTTGAGAGGCCAAGGCAGGTGGATCACCTGAGTTCAGGAGTTCGAGACAAGCCTGACCAATATGATGAAACCCCGTCTCTACTAAAAATACAAAAATTAGCCAGGTGTGGTGACATGCACCTGTAATCCCAGCTCCTTGGGAGGCTGAGACAGGAGAATCACTTGAATCCGGGAGGCAGAGGTTGCAGTGAGCTGAGATCACACCATTACATTCCAGCCTGGGCAACAAGAGCGAAACTCTGTCTCAAAAAAAAAAAAAAAAAAGAAGCATCGACAATGGACACAATGTAGTTTTGTATTGGTATCTAAATTTGATGGACCAAACACCTCTTCAAGTTTTTATATACTGATTTTAGAAGGTAAAGATCTTCTTTTATTGGGCCCTTAGGGTGATGAGATACACTGTGAATTTTTAGTGAAAAGGGGTTGTAGCTTGGTCACAAGACTGCTGGGTCTGCACTAGGGCCCACCTTTAGTTGGCTTGGTACAGGGGCTTGGGTAGTTGTGATTCCCATTTTATTTTTGGACAGACTGAATATCCTTTCAGGTTCAAGCAATTCTCATGTCTCCGCTTTGCAAGGAGCTGGGATTACAGGAGTGACTCACTGTGCCCGGCCTTAGTGTAGGTATCTTAATACCAGTTTATTGTATCTTGGTTTTACTTTTATAATTTCAGAAAATGTGCAATTCTGTTTGTACATTTAAGTCAATTTGAGGTTTAATTAAGAGATAAATTGCTGGGCCCGGTGGCTCACTTCTGTAATCCCAACACTTTGAGAGGCTGAGGCAGGTGGATTATGTGGTCAGGAGTTTGAGACTAGCCTGGCCAACATAGTGAAACCCCATCTCTTCTAAAAATACAAAAAAATTAGCCGGGTGTGGCGGTGGGTGCCCGTAATCCCAGCTACTTGGGAGGCTGAGGCAGGAGAATCACTTGAACTCAGGAGGCAGAAGTTGCAGTGAGCTGAGATCACACCATTGCATTCCAGCCCGGGCAACAGTGTGAGACTGTGTCTCAAAATAAATAAATAAATAAATAAATAAATAAATAAATAAATAAATAAAAAAAATTATGCAGTTTATTACAATCAGATTACATATGTATGCGTGTTTATAAATATGACACCAGTTTTAGTTGTGGCTTCTCTTATATTCTTTCTTACCTGATTTTCGATGGTAGCTTTAAGTGAGCAGTCATTGAGATAGTTTTATTTTTTCCATGTGTTTAATGATGAATATATACTTCCTTTTGTGAGAAAAACACTTTTGTGATTTGAAGGTAATTTTCAACAGGATTTATAATTCTGTATTTGTTTCAGTTTTTCTTTACAAAATTGTTTTAAAAACACACAACATAAAATTTACTGTCTTAAATCTATTGAAGTGTACATTTCAGGGCCAGGCATGGTTGTGGCTCTCATCTGTAATCCCAGGATTTTGTGATGCCAAGACAGGAGGATCCTTGGAGCCCAAAAGTTTGAGAGCAGCCTGGAGAATATATGGAGATCCCTCTCTATAAAAAAATTACTAATAGCCAAGCATGGTGGTATGCAGCCGTGGTCCCGGGTACTTGGGAGATTGAGAGGGAGTCAAATTTGTGCCACTACACTGCAGAGTAAGATCCTGTCTCAAAAAAATACTGTTCATTTCAGGCATGTTAAGTATATTCACATTGTTATGCAAAAGACTTCTAGAAACTTTACATCTTATAAAACTAAAACTTAATTCCATTAAGTAACAACTGCTCATTTTACCCTCTCCCCAGCCCTTGACTGACAAACCTTCAACTTTCTGTTTTTATGATTTTTGACTACTTATGCTACCTCATATAGCTGGGCGCGGTGGCTTATGCCTGTAATCCCGGCATTTTGGGAGGCCAAAGCAGTCGGATCACCTGAGATCAGGAGTTTGAGACCAGCCTGACCAATATGGAGAAACCCTGTCTCTACCAAAAATACAAAAAAATTAGCTGGGCATAGTGGCACATGCCTATAATCCCAGCTCCTTGGGAGGCTGAGACAGGAGAATCACTTGAACCTGGGAGGTGGAGGTTGTGGTGAGCCGAGATTGTGCCATTGCACTCCAGTCTGGTCAACAAGAGTGAAACTCCATCTCAAAAAAAATAAATAAATAAAAATAAAGATACCTTATATAAGTGGAATCATACAGTATCTATAATTTTGTTACTGGTTTAATTCAGGTGACATATTTTCAATGTTCATCTTAAAATGTGACAAGATTGTTCTTTTTAAGGTGGATTAATATTCCATCATATGTATATGTTACATTTTTTGGTATGTTTATAAATCAAGAGACATCTGGGTTGCTTCAGCCTTTTGACTTTTGTGCATACTGGTACAATAAACATGGATTTTCAAATGTGTCTTCCAGGTCCTGTGTTACATATTTTGTTTCTTTTGTTATTTGTTATTTTTATTTTTATTTTTTTGAGATCAAGTCTCATGCTGTCACCCAGGCTGGAGTGTAGTCATGTGATCTCGGCTCACTGCAACCTCTGCCTTTTGAGTTCAAGCAATTCTCCTACCTCAGCCTCCCAAGTTCCTGGGATTATGTGCACGTGACATCGCCCATCTAGTTTTTGCATTTTTAGTAGTCACAGTGTTTCACCATGTTGGCCAGGCTGATTTTGAACTTCTGACCTCACTTGATCTGCCCACCTCGATCTCCCAATGTGCTATGATTACAGGCTTGAGCCACTGCGCCTGGACTGTGTTACGTATTTTGGATATAGATTTATAAATGAGGAACATTTATAACATTTTAAAATAATGGCTGCAAAATTATTTTCCACCAGTCAACGTGGGTTTCATTTTTATTGCATCATCAACAGATTTGGTGTATTTAAAAAAAATTCTAGTGGACATTCTAATGGGTGTGAGGTGATTTTGTATGTTATCATGTTTCTTTTTTTCATTTCTCTACAAATTAGTAATTTTGTGTCTCATTTCAAGTGCATTTTTCCATTTGTGTATTTTTTTGAGAAAAGTTTTTTGTCCATTTCTAAATCAAGTTATTCAACTTTACTGTTTAAAGAGTCATTTATATATTTTGAATAGTAACTCCTCTAACAAGTAATATGCAAATGTTTTCAGCCACTTTCTAAGGGACGTTGTCACTCTTGAAATTTTTTCTTTCAGAAATTTTGAAGTATAGTGTAAACTTTTCTGTTCTTTTATTTGTTGCTCATACATTTAATGGTGTATCTAAGAAAATGGTGCCAAGACCAATGTCATGTCTTTTTTTTTTATTTTTTCTTTTCTTTTTTTTGAGACAGAGTCTTGCTCTGTCGCCCAGGCTGGAGTGTTGTGGCGCAATTTCTGCTCCCTGCAAGCTCGGCCTCCCGGGTTCACGCCATTCTCCTGCCTCAGCCTCCCGACTGGGACTACAGGCGCCCGCCACCACGCCCGGCTAATTTTTTTGTGTTTTTAGTAGAGCCGGGGTTTCACCGTGTGAGCAAGGATGGTCTCGATTTCCTGACCTCATGATTTGCCCACCTCGGCCTCCCAAAGTGCTGGGATTACAGGCCTAAGCCACCATGCCCAGCTTTTTTTGGTATTTTTTCTAAAAGATTTGTTAGTTCATTTTGTCTAAGTATTTTATTTAAAATATATTTTTGTATCATTCAAGGAAATAATCCAACTTTATTTTATCAGTGTTGATACTGTAGCTTTTAACCGTTGGTTGTATTGACAAATTTGAACAATGGAATTTTTTGACCCCTGAGCAAGAATATGTTGAAGAATGTGTTTTATATTCACATCTTTTTGAATTTGCTATCTGACTTTTGCTTTTAATTCCTAGTTTCATTCAGTTTTTGTTAGAAAGCACGGTGTAAGGCCCCGCCCAGCTGGGCACTGGCGGGTGGCGTAGCCTGTGAGAGCTCCCGGGTGTTTTGGGGACCGTGGGCCGAGCGCACTGACCTGGTGTACATGTCCCGGGCTGTGACGCCGGCGCCCGGCTCCATGTGTGTGGCCCGGGACGCATTATCTGGCCGGTGGTGCTGGCGGGCCAGCAGACAGGCTGAGCAAGCACAGGTGAGCGAGTGCGGTGGACCTGGGCGGCCCCACAGGTGGAACAAGCACGCGCGGCCCGGCGCCCCCGGCCCCAACACCGCCCAGCCCCGTGGGCGACCCCAGACCCGCAGCCCCACTAACCTGCGCGCTGCCCAGGGCCTGGCCGACCCACGGCCGGTTTGGTCAGCACGTCGTCTCAAGTAGGTAGCCTTTTGACGTCACTGTGGCCATGACCAACTGGTAGCACCAGCACCCCATACCGCGAAGCCAGTTCAGAATGACCGAAGAAGCATGCCAAACACGGAGTCAGAAACGAGCGCTTGAACTGGACCCAACGGAGGACGACGTGGAGAGCAAGAAAATAAAAATGGAGAGAGGATTGTTGGCTTCAGATTTAAACACTGACAAAGACATGAAGGTGACACCTGAGCCGGGAGCGGGTCCAGCCCAAGGATTGCTGAGGGCAACAGGGGCCACGACGGTGGCCGTCGGCAGAGGTGAAGGTCTGGTGGGTGATGGACCCGTGGGCATGCCCTCCTCATACAGTGACATGAAATCTGAGACGAGACCCCCTCACCCGACGTGATTGTACTCTCCCACAACGAGCAGCCCTCCAGCCCGAGAGAATGCGCTGATCATGGTGGCCTTGAAGGAGACTAGCACCGAGGTTCTCATGAAAAGCAACCCGAAAGAACGAGAAAGGATGTTTAAGCAGCTGAAAGAAGAATTGAGGTTAGAAGAAGCAAAACTCGTTTTGTTGAAAAAGTTGCGGCAGAGTCAAATACGAAAGGAAGCCACCGCCCAGAAGCCCGCAGGTTCTGTCTGGAGCGCGGTGACCACCCCTCCGCCGCTTGTTTGGGGCACCCAGAACATTCCTGCTGGCAAGCCATCACTCCAGATGTCTTCAGCTCGGATGTTCGGCAGTGTCATATCCCCGCCCCAGGTCCGAGGTGGGCAGCAGGTGTCCTCGAAGCTGGGGCCGCAGGCAAACTCGCAGGTCGTCATGTCCCCGCTCGTTAGGGGGCCCCAGCAAATCCACAGCATTATGCAACATTCCAGCACAGGCCCACCGCCCCTCCTTCTGGCCCCCCGGGGCATCGGTGCCCAGTGTGCAGACTCAGGGACAGAGGATCGTCCAGCAGGGTCTCATCCACATTGCCAGTGTTCCCAACACCAGCCTGCTCGTCAACATCCCACAGCCCACCCCAGCATCACTGAAGGGGACGACAGCCTCCTACGCTCAGGCCAACTCCACCCCAACTAGCGTGGTCTCTGTGGTCACTTCCACCGAGTCTTCAGCAAGCCGACAGGCGGCCGCCAAGCTGGTGCTGCGCAAACAGCTGGAGAAGACGCTACTCGAGATGCCCCCCACCCGAGCCCCCAGCCCCAGAGATGAACTTTCTGCCCAGCGCCCCCAACAATGAGTTCATCTACCTGGTCGGCCTGGAGGAGGTGGTGCAGAACCTACTGGAGACACAAGCGGGCAGGATGTTGGCCGCCGCTGTGCTGTCCCAGGAGCCCTACATGGGTGCACACTGCAAGGTGGACTTCACGTGCCACTGGCGGGAGGAGAAGAGCGGCGCCATCATGTGTGAGAACTGCATGACGACCAACCAGAAGAAGGCGCTCAAGGTGGAGCACACCAGCCGGCTGAAGGCCGCCTTCGTGAAGGTGCTGCAGCAGGAGCAGGAGATTGAGCAGCAGCTCCTGCAGCAGGGCACAGCCTCTGCTGCACAGGCCGAGGCCGAGGCCGAGGCCGCGGCCGCGGCCGCCGCCGCCGCCCCACATCCCACGCGGAAGCAGGTCATAAAACTCCGGCGTAGGTTGGCGTTCCACTCAGGAGAGGCCTGCGACTAGAGTAACGGGGCTGTGCCACAGGCCTTTAGCCTGCTGTCCCGGGGTTCGGCCATGACGCCCCGAGGTGTCCTGCATACGTTCAGTCCGCCACCCAAACTGCAGAACTCAGCCTTGGCCACAGGCCTGGTCAGCAGGACCGGCAGACATTCCTAATGAACCTGTCAAGGGCAGCGGCACCTCCAACTGGAAGAAGACGCCCCTCAGCACAGGCGGGACCCTTGCGTTTGTCAGCCCAAGCCTGGCGGTGCACAAGAGCTCCTCGGCCGTGGACCGCCAGCGAGAGTACCTCCTGGACATGATCCCACCCCGCTACATCCCCCAGTCAGCCACGTGGAAATAGTGCGAGCCAGGCCCCGTGGAAGACGGGCTCCCTCCTCCCCCACCTGGCCCCCAGTCTAGAAGGACCCACTGCACCACCCTCCGCTGGCTCGGGAAGACACCGTGCCAGTCCCAAGAGCAAGCACCGGCCGTGCTGCAGAGGCGAGACCTCAATTCTTGGCTGCGAAGTTTCATCAGGGCTGGGGGGCTGGTGCCACCTCATAGGCAGACAAGGATCATCGCTGGGGGACCTTTCCCGTGGGCTTTCTTCCTTTCTCTCTTTGCCTTTAGTTTGCCCGACACCAGCAGAAAAGTGGACCTTGGGGGCTGGTTCTGCTCCCGGCCCCCTTGTTCGGCCCCTGCCGGCACACGGGCGGCTCACCCTGGACACTGTGACGCGCATGGGCAAGGCCAGCGCCCGGGGCTTCTGAACCGAGCGGGGCGTTTCGTTTTGTTTTTGCTTTTCCCCGTCTTAGGCTCCCGATCTTTGACTGCCTTCCCATGGCGATCTGTAAGTTGAAAGATTTTTTTTTTTTTTCCTCATGATGATGGAGTTAAAAGTAAACCGTGCAGACCCTGGGGTCTTTGTTGTGGGCTGCGCCGTCCTGCTGGCCCTGTGCCCTGGAGGGTGGGTGGCTCATGGTGCCATAGCCCCTGGCAGGGACGGCCGGCCAGCCCCGGTGACTGACGGACAGATGCAGGATGACCGAGGCAGCCCTCGCTCCGGCTGAACGCTTCCACTGCTGCTTGTTCTGGAGACCCCCGCCCCCGGACTTCCCAGACTTAGCAGAAGAACAAACTGAAGAACAGACCCAGCCAGAGAAGCAGGGATTCCAGAAGCTGCCCACGAAGGGAGGAGGAGAGGAGAGGATCCGGTCGGCAGCAGCCCCGAGCAGGAAGCTGGAGTGGGGACTATTGCGAGGTTTTTCTGTTGTGGTTTATTTTATTAAATCCTTTCCTTTTTTCTATTCATTTCGATGGACGCAATCTTAAGCCACCCTGGCCTAGTTCCTGGCAGGTGAATGTGCACAGGTGTGTGCAGGTTGGGAGGCACCATCCAGGTTTGCAGCGAGCCGCTGCGCACAGACTTCAGGTTTTCCGTTTGGGTCTAGTTTAGAACCTGTCCTTAAACCTAGGGGTTGCTGTCAGGATTTGCTTTCAGACATTTTTTTTTTTTTGTAACTCCCTTTAGAGTCTACAAAAATGTTTTAAAAGGATCAGGTCTGCTTTTAGTTTCATTTTTGCTTCTTTCCTGTCCCACTCTTTAAAAATTGGTTCTATGAGAGGAAAGGCAGAAGCCATTCTGTGTTTCCTGCACGCTGGGCCGGCTTCATGACGGTGCAAGGGCGTCCCCGTGCCCACTTACATGCGTGTGTCTCCGTGAGGACTGGGTTCCACCGGTCCCAGTTGAGCTCCAGCCCTGGTTTTCCTGCTCATGCAATTAGGGATTTAAATTAAATTAAATTTTTTTTTTTTTTTTGTAGGGCAGCCGCCTTCAAACACAACTGCTACAAGGTTCTTATAAAGGCTCATTTAATCACCCACCCCCCCAAAAAAGAAAACAGTGTATAATTTTAGTCTTTTTAAATTATTTTGTTGTTGTTGTTTTGAGACAAGATCTTACCGTCACCCAGGCTGGAATGCAATAGCATAATTTTGGCTCACTGTAGCCTCAGCCTGCTGGGCTCAAGTGATCCTTTCACGTCAGTTTCCGAGTAGCTAGGACTACAGACATGCACTACCATGTCTGGCTAATTGTTTGCTTGTTTGTAGTGTTAGGATCTCACTATGTTGCCCAGGCTGGTCTCAAACTTTTGGCCCCAAGGGATCCTCTTACCTTGGTCTCCCAAAATGAACCTGGGTCCTTGCTCTGTCTCTTACCATATAATATGTCCAGTTACTCTTTACCTTCCACCATGATTTTAAGCTTCCTGAAATCCTCACCAGAAGCAGATGCTGGCACACACTTCTTATACAGTCTGACAAACTGTGAGCCAAATAAAACTTTTTTCTTTATAAATTATGCACTCTCAAGTATTCCTCTATGTGTGAAATAATTAATATAGTCTATAATGGTGTCTACGTTTTCTCTTTCTTATTTTTTATCTGAATTTTATATTTATTATTGCAAACTGGGTCTTGATGTCTGCAATTATTATGTTGCCATGTAGGTCTTGCTTCACTTTTGTCAATAGTTGCTTCATATATTTTGGAGCCCTGATGTTATATACACACATAAATATAGATAGATAAATATTATAGTTATCGATTCCTGCTAAATCAACTCACTTTACTATAGTATCAAGTGTATGTCACTTAAGGCATATTATGTCTAATATAATTATGACCACATCACTCAATTGTGGTTACTATTCTCATGGAATATACATTTTTTTCATTCTTTTATTTTCATCCTATTTGACTCAAGGCTAAAATGAGTCTATTGTAGGCAGCATACGGAGTGCTTTTTAAAAAACCACTCAGGCATTCTATTTTATATATATATATAATTTTATTTATATATTTATTTTCTTTTGTGACAGATTTTCACTCTTGTTGCTCAGGCTGAAGTGCAATGGTGCGATCTCAGCTCACTGCAACCTATGCTTCCCGAGTTCAAGCGATTTTCCTGTTTCAGCCTTCTGAGTAGCTGGGATTAAAGGTATCTGCTACCACACCCGGCTAATTTTTTTGTATTTTTAGTAGTGACGAGGTTTCACCATGATGGCCAGGCTGGTCTTGAATGCCTGACCTCAGGTGATCTATATATTGTTTAATGTCCTTTGTCTTTTTGAAGTTTTGACTTAAAGTACATTTTATAAAATATGACTGTTTTTGACTTAAGATGTAGCTTGTGTAATATTATTTTGACCTGTTGTCATTTGGTTAATATTTACATGAAATTTCTACTTCCATCTTGCCACTTTCAGTCTTTGTCATTAGATCTCCAGTGACTCTTGTAGAAAAGTAAGTTGGATCTTGATTTTTAATTTTAATTTTTTTTTTTTTTAGACGAAGGCTCGCTCTGTCACTCAGGCTGCAGTGCAGTTGTTCAAGCGATTCTCCTGCCTCAGCCTCCTGAGTAGCTGGGATTACAGGCATGCACCACCACTCCTGGCTAATTTTTGTATTTTCAGTAGAGATGGGGTTTCACCATGTTGGTCAGGCTGATAAAATTTTTTAATAAACCTTTTTATTGAAACTATGTTTCTTGACTGGAAAGATAATTTTATATATATACATTATATATATATATAGTTTTCTGAAAGAGAAAACCTTACTAATGTTATTTATTTATTTATTTATTTTGAGACAGAGTCTCGCTCTGTCACTCAGGCTGGAGTGAAATGGCACAATCTTGGCTCACTGCAACCTCTGCCTCCAGGGTTCAAGTAATTCTCCTGTCTCAGCCTCCTGAGTAGCTGGGATTACAGGCACCCACCACCACCACGACTGGCTAATTTTTGGTATTTTTAGTAGAGATGGAGTTATACCATCTTGCCCAGGCTGGTCTTGAACTCCTGACCTCCAGTGAATCACCCACCTTGGCCTCGCTGGGATGTGCTGGGATTACAGGTGTGAGCGACTGCGCCTAGCTAATGTTATTTTATTAATTGTTTTATTTGATTATTTTGTTTTTTCTCTTTCTGTGTGTGTTTTTTTTTTTTTTTTTTTTTTTTGAGGCGGAGTCTCGCTTTGTCGCCCGGGCTGGAGTGCAGTGGCCTGATCTCAGCTCACTGCAAGCTCCGCCTCCCGGGTTTACGCCATTCTCCTGCCTCAGCCTCCTGAGTAGCTGGGACTACAGGCGCCCGCCACCTCGCCAGGCTAGTTTTTTGTATTTTTAGTAGAGACGGGGTTTCACCATGTTAGCCAGGATGGTCTCGATCTCCTGACCTTGTGATCCGCCCGTCTCGGCCTCCCAAAGTGCTGGGATTACAGGCTTGAGCCACCGCGCCCGGCTTCTGTGTGTTTTTAAAATTTTTGTATTGATATGCTTTCAATTGTTTTTCTTATTTTCTTTTGTGTATCTAGATAGATATTTTCTTAGTGGTATCTAGGGGATTACATAAAACCTCTAAAAGATCCAATTTATTTATTGATTTATTTATTTTCTGAGACAGAGTCTCACTCTGTTGCTCAGGCTAGAGTGCAGTGGCATGATCCTGGTTCACTGCAATCTCCCTCTCCCAGGTTCAAGTGACTCTCCTGCCTCAGCCTCCTAGTAGCTGGGATTACAGGTGTATGCTGCCGCACTTGGCTGATTTTTGTATTTTTAGTAGAGACAGGCTTTCACTCTGTTGGCCAGGCTGATCTTGAACTCTTGACCCCAAATGATCCACCCACTCCAGCCTTCCAAAGTGCTGGGATTACAGGCCTGAGCCACTGTTCTTGTCCTTTTTTTTTTTCATACAGTCTTGCTCTGTTGCCCAGCCTGGCTAGCAGTGGTACAATCTTCACTCACTGCAACCTTCCGGTCTTGGGTTCAAGCAATTCTTGTGTGTCAGTTTCTCAAGTAGCTGGGAATACAGGCAGATGCCACCACACCCAGCTAATTTCTGTATTTTTAGTAGTTACAGGGTTTCACCCTGTTGGCCAGGCTGGTCTCAAACTCCTGACGTCATGTGATTTTCCCATCTTGACTTACCCAATGTGTTAGAATTACAGGAATGAGCCTCAAAGCCTGGCCCATTCAATTTATTCTGAATTTTTAAAATTACTTTATACACTTTTTATAGTCACTTTTGAAAACTGTATAACTTGCCTTCTCCCACAATACCTCGCGCTCTTCCTTTCCAACTTGGACCCGGCAGAATGGCTCCCGCAAAGAAGGGTGGCGAGAAGAAAAAGGGCCGTTCTGCTATCAACGAGGTGGTGACCCGAGAATACACCATCAACATTCACAAGCGCATCCATGGAGTGGGCTTCAAGAAGCGTGCCCCTCGGGCACTCAAAGAGATTCGGAAATTTGCCATGAAGGAGATGGGAACTCCAGATATGCGCATTGATACCAGGCTCAACAAAGCTGTCTGGGCCAAAGGAATAAGGAATGTCCCATACCGAATCCGTGTGCGGCTGTCCAGAAAACGTAATGAGGATGAAGATTCACCAAATAAGCTCTACACTTTGGTTACCTATGTACCTGTTACCACTTTCAAAAATCTACAGACAGTCAATGTGGATGAGAACTAATCGCTGATCATCAAATACATCAAATAAAGTTATAAAATTGAAAAAAAAAAAAGAAAACTGTATAACTTTTTTGATGGGCCGTGTTGCCTGAATATTTTGTATACTTTGTAATCTTTGATTGAGATTCATATATTAACAAGAAGCTACCTGTTCCAATCTTTATAATAATAGGTTTGTCCTTGTGTCGTCTGAAATCAATTGTCTTGGCTAGAGATTCTGGGAATTTCTCAAACATGTTTTTAGGATGTGACTTATCTAAAATGTTATGTTTGTTGTTTAGTTAAATCGGCTTATTCATATTTCTTCTTAATAATCAGTAATCACTTGTTACAGCCATTCCCTGTTTGGGTTACTGAAGTTACTCTGCTTCTGTAACATTTACCTTTAGACTCAGCAGACTCAAACTGTCATTCTAACATATATCACTATTTCTTTCAGCATTTTATGTTATGGGAGACATTATCTGGTGTCTAAAAAAGTTCATAGAAACCAGAAATAAAGATGTATGTGCCAATAGTTTTCTTATTTTGAAAAAAGAAACCAGGAGTTGGCAATTTACATTTGTGTGTGTGTGTGAGAGACAGAGTCTCATTCTCTTACCTAGGCTGGAGTACAGGGGCATAATCTTAGCTCACTACAATCTCTGCCTCCACAGTTGAAGCATTTCTCCTGCTTCAGCCTTCAGGTAGCTAGGATTACAGGTACTTGTTACCATGCCTGGCTAATTTTCTGTATTTTTAGTTGAGATGGAGTTTCACCATATTGGTCAGGCTGATCTCAATCTCGTGACCTCAGGTGATCCACCTGCTTTGCCTTACCAAAGTTCTGGGGTTACAGGCATGAGCCATCTTGCCTGGCCAACAATTTCCTTTTTTTTTTTTTTTTTGAGATGGAGTCTCGCTCTGTCGCCAGGCTGGAGTGCAGTGGTCCAATCTTGGCTCACTGCAGTCTTTGCCTCCCCGGTTGAAGCCATTCTCTCCCACAGCCTACCGAGTAGCTGGGATTAAAGGTGCCCGCTTCCATGCCAGCTAATTTTTTGCATTTTTAGTAAAGACAAGGTTTCACCATCTTGACCATGCTGGTTTTGAACTCCTGACCTCATGATCCACCCACCTCAGCCTCCCGAAGTGCTGTGATTACAGACGTGAGTCCCCATGCCCAACCAGCAATTTACTTTTAAAAGCACAATGTTATACTGGGCAGCAGGAAGAGCTGTGTTGGGTGTAACTAACAGAGCTTTCTTTTTCTTCTATGTGGCTATTTGCATTCTGCTCACCTGGGGCCCTTCACACACTTAACTCATTTATAAATTTTTTACAATTTTATTTTTGTCAGCATGTTATTACATTTATATGTCCAGGAAGAAATTAGAGTTGGTGGTATTCTGCTATGTCATCTTGCTTATGTAGTTTGTATAATTTTATAGGTTAGATTTGTAAAGTATATTTATCTGAGTCTAGCAATTGAAGTAATGTGTTTTTGTTATTTCTTTTAGTTATGAGTTCTCATTTTGCCCAAGACCTTTGGCCAGAGAAGAGCATACAAGAGTCTTTCCAAAAAGTGATACTGAGAAGATATGAAAAATGCAGACATGACAATTTACAGTTAAAAAAAGGCTGTAAAAGCTTGGGTGAGCATAAGGTGCACAAAGGAGGTTATAATGGACTTAACCAATGTTTGACAACTACCCAGAAAAAAATATTTCAATGTGATAAATATGGAAAAGTCTTTCCTAAGTTTTCAAATTCAAACACATATAAGATAAGACATACTGTAATAAATCTTTTCAAATGTATAATATGTGGCAAAGCTTTTAACCGGTCCTCAACCCTTACTACACATGAGAAAATTCATACTGGAGAGAAACCCTACAGATGTGAAGAATGTGGCAAAGCTTTTAACCAATCTGCAAACCTTACTACACATAAGAGAATTCACACCGGAGAGAAACCCTACAGATGTGAAGAATGTGGCAAAGCCTTTAAGCAGTCCTCAAACCTTACTACACATAAGAAAATTCATAGTGGAGAGAAACCTTACAAATGTGAAGAATGTGGCAAAGCCTTCAACCGATCCACAGACCTTACTATACATAAGATAGTTCATACTGGAGAGAAACCTTACAAATGTGAAGAATGTGGCAAAGCCTTTAAGCGCCCCTCACATGTTACTACACATAAGAAAATTCATACTAGAGGGAAACCCTACAAATGTGAAGAATGTGGCAAATCCTTTAAGCACTGCTCTAACCTTACTATACATAAGAGAATTCATACAGGAGAGAAACCCTACAAATGTGAAGATTGTGGCAAAGCCTTTCACCTATCCTCACACCTTACTACACATAAGATACTTCATACTGGAGAGAAACCCTACAGATGTAAAGAATGTGGCAAAGCCTTTAACCATTCCACAACCCTTTTTTCACATGAGAAAATTCATACTGGAGAGAAACCCTACAAATGCGATGAATGTGGCAAAACCTTTACTTGGCCCTCAATCCTCTCTAAACATAAAAGAACTCATACTGGAGAGAAACCCTACAAATGTGAAGAATGTGGCAAATCCTTTACTGCATCCTCAACTCTAACTACTCATAAGAGAATTCATACTGGAGAGAAACCTTACAAATGTGAAGAATGTGGCAAAGCTTTTAACTGGTCCTCAGACCTTAATAAACATAAGAAAATTCATAATGAACGAAAACCCTACATAGTGAAGAATGTGACAAATCTTTTAAATGTTCCTCCACTTTTAATTAGCATACGATAATTTATACTGGAGGGAAATCCTATGAATGTGTTGAATGTGGGAAAGCCTTTAACCAGTCCTCGACTCTGACTAAATATGAAAGTTTATATTGAACATAAACCCTACAAATATAAAGAATGTGACAAAGCTTTTTAAGGAAATTCTCAACCCTTATTACACATAATTCATACCAAACAGAAACCCTACAAGTGTGAAGAATGTGGCAAAGCCTATAACAAGTTCACAATTCCTTTTTTTTTTTTTTTTTTGAGATGGAGTTTCACTCTTGTCACCGAGGCTGGAGTGCAATGGCATGATCTTGGCTCACTGCAACTTTTGCCTCCTGGGTTTAAGCCATTCTTCTGCCTCAGTCTCACAAGTAGCTGGGATTACAGGTGCCCAATACCGTGCCTGGCTAATTTTTTGTATTTTTGGTAGAGATGGGGTTTCACAATGTTGGCCAGGCTGCTCTCGAACTCCTGACCTCAGGTAATCTACCTGCCTTGGCCTTCCAAAGTGCTGGGGTTACAGGTGTGAGTCACCATGCCTGGCTACAAGTTCTTAATTCTTAAGAGACATGGTGATAATTCATGCTGAAGAGGAACCCTACAAACCTGAAAGATGCGACAGTGCTTTTACCAACACCTCCAAATTCTCTATACGTAAAAATAAATAAATTATACTAGTGTGAGACCCTAGAAACATATAAAACCTGACAAAGCGTTTATATGGTTGTCACACATGATTGTAGGTAATATAATTCATACTTCCAAAACTCCTGTAAGTGTGAAGAATGTGGCAAAATATTTTATTAGTGCTTACAGCGTATTTCACAGGAAAGCTTTTATCCTTGAGAAAAATTGTACAAATACAAAGGATATGGAAAAACCATTAATGCCTACTCATATCTTACTCAACAGGAGAAAGTTCATAGTTAATAAAGCACTAAGTGCAATTACTGTCAAAAAATCTTTCAGAAAATAGAAGCCTTTAAAGTGAAGAAGAATATTTATTCTGAAGACAGCCGTTATGAATATAAAGGGGGTAGTAGTGCCTTTACTTGTGTCACAGATCTTATTGCCCACATTTTATACTAGAGGAAGGCCCTGAAGCAGTTGCTCAAGCTTTGAGGAAATCAAGGAAATTTATATTGAGAACAGTCCTGCAAATGTAATGAATTTGGAAAGACTTTTTTTTCCAAAAACTACAGCTTAGAAAACACCAGAGGGTTTATACTAAAATATATTTTTGCAGATGCAGCAAATATGAAAAACTATTTAATTCAAAATTGATTCTATGTAAATATCAGAGAATTTTTGATAGAATAATTAAGGCTCTGACACTTCAGACATTACACTAAATCAGAATTTTGAATATAAAAACTAATCCACAGCTGCAGCTGTTAGATAAATTATTTCTACATAACTTTTAAAAAAGTAGATTTTTGAGGCACTGTAATTACATTGAAAGTATACTTGTTTCCTTGAAAAAATTTTTTGAAAAGTGAATGATGTAATACAGCTTTCACACTGCTTTATGCTGTTATTTTATTCCTATTGCATTCATATGTGAAAGCATATGATCAATTGATGCTGCATTAGAGATATTAGAGATTGTTTTTTATTAGTTGGGCATTATGTATGACCTTTTCTATAAGAGAGTAAGGACATTAAAATGTAAGATGCGTGATGAAAACGTAAGTGGAGAGGGTTTTTGTAGTTAACTTATATTAAGTAATGTATAAGGTGGGGGTTCATGTTCTCATTTGTATAATTCTAGCCTGTGACAATGTTGATACTTTGAATGTCTGTTGAATGACCTAACCTACATTAACATGTATGCAGAACATCTTAAAACTTTTTTTCAAAAACCATGAATTACTTTTTTAATAAACAAAGATAAAAAATAAGGTGGGGTTTCAGAGTAATGCTTTTCTACATTATAGTGAGAGAAAGAAATTAATTATAGTTAAAATTATTAAAATACGGCTAGGTGTATTTATTAGTTTAGACAGGTTTTAATATAATGTTTATGGTTTTTTAAATATAAAGTTGTATGGGCCGGGCGTAGTGGCTCATGCCTGTAATCCTAGCACTTTGGGAGGCTGAGGCAGGTGAATCGCTTGAGGTCAGGAGATCAAGACCAGCCTGACCAACATGGAGAAATCCCATCTCTACTAAAAATATAAAAATTAGCTGGGCATGGTGGTGCATGCCTGTAATCCCAGTTATTCAGGAGCCTGAGGAAGAATTGCTTGAACCTGGGAGTTCTTGGATTACAGGTGTGCGCCACCATGCCTGGCTAATTTTTGTATTTTTAGTAGAGATGATTTTCACCATGTTGGCCAGGATGGTCACGTACTCCTGACCTCAGGTGATCTGCCCACCTTGGCCTCCCAAAGTGCTGGGATTACAGGCATGAGCCACTGCACCCTCCCTATTTTTTTCTTATTGAAATTTATTATTAGTATTTGTGGGTATATAGTATGTGTATATATTTATGCCTTATATGGCATATTTTGATTCAGGCATACAATATGTAGAAATTTCATTAGGGTAAATAAGATATCCATCACCTCTAACATTTATCATTTGTATTGCAAACAGTGTAATTATACACTTTCAGTGCATAATTTAGTGAAGCAGGTGGATTGCCTGAGGTCAATAGTTGAAGATCAGCCTGGCCAACAAGGTGAAACCCCATCTCTACTAAAAATACAAAAATTACCTGGACATGGTCGTGCACACCTGGAGGCTTAGGCAGGAGAATTGCTTGAACCCCGGAGGGAAGGTTGCAGTGAGCTGAGATCACGCCACTGCACTCTAGCCTGGGCGACAGAGTGAGACTCTATCTCAAAAAAAGAGAAAGACATATAAAAAAATTCTTACATTTCTGAGTCCTGAAAAATTAATAAATATTTGTTATATAGTTTTCTTTGAACATGTGGTCTGTCTGCCTGCAAACATACGGACTTTCAGTGTCAATTTACATGGAGTTAACTATACACAAATTACTCTGAAGATAAACCTTAGGTGTCAGAAAATTATGAAGTGAGTGTGTTTGTGTGTGTTTGTACATATTATCAGAAAAGCAATTATTCAAACAAAACTTATTTTAATAGCATGATTAATAGAAAACTAAACATCTCAAAAATGCTGAAAGCAAATCTATACTTTTTGCTTTGTCTTGAATTTATTAATGTAAAATTTTATGGCTTATGGTTCGGATTCTTCCTAGAAAATGCCTATTAAAGCACAGGCAACTTTGTCTCCAGAAATAACACTCTTGAGTACAACAATAAAAGCCCTTTTCAAACAGAAAAAAAAAAAGATCATTTTTAACATTTATATTAATAAAGACAACTAAAATTGAATAATTGGATATGCTTTTATTGTTCTATGTGTGTGTGAATGTATAGAACCGTACAAAAAATAATTTAAGCCAGGAAAAAGATGTTAGTTAATATTTATAATGAATAAAACTGGAAAGTAGTTCATTATTATTTTTTAGTCTGCTACTTGTGATTATTTTATTATTATTATACTTTAAATTCTAGAGTACAAGTGCACAAAGTGCAGCTTTGATACATAAGTATACATGTGCCATGTTGGTTTGCTGCACACATCAACTCATTTACATTAGGTATCTCTCCTAATGCTATCACTCTCCCAGCCCCCCACCCCCCGACAGGCCCCAGTGTGTGATGTTCCCTGCCCTGTGTCCAAGTGCCAAGTGTTCAATTTCCACCTATGAATGAGAACATGCGGTGTTTGGTTTTCTATCCTTGTGATAGTTTGCTGAGAATGATGGTTTCCAGCTTCATCCATGTCCATGCAAAGGACATGAACTCATCCTTTTTTATGGTTGCATAGTATTCCATGGTGTATATGTGCCACATTTTCTTATTCCAGTCTATCATTGATGGACATTTGGGTTGGTTCCAAGTCTCTGCTATTGTGAATAGTGCCACAATAAACATAGTGTGCATGTGTCTTTATAGTAGCATGATTTATTTTAATTAGATCCCATTTGTCTATTTTGGCTTTTGTTGCCATTGCTTTTGGTGTTTTAGTCATGACGTCCTTTCCCATGCCTATGTCCTGAATGGTATTGCGTAGGTTTTCTTCTAGGGTTTTTATGGTTTTACTTAAGTCTTTAATCCATCTTGAGTTAATTTTTGTATAAGGTGTAAGGAAGGGGTCCAATTTTAGTTTTCTATGTAGGACTAGCCAGTTTTCCCAGCACTATTTATTAAATAGGGAATCCTTTCCCCACTTCTTGTTTTTGTCTAGTTTTTCAAAGATCAGATGGTTGTAGATGTGTTATTTCTGAGGACTCTGTTCTGTTCTATTGGTCTATATATCTGTTTTGGTACCAGTGCCCTGCTTTTTTGGTTACTGTAGCATTGTAATATAGTTTGAAGTCAGGTAGTGTAATGCCTTCAGCTTTGCTCTTTTTGCTTAGGATTGTCTTGGCCATATGAGCTCCTTTTTAGTTCCATATGAACTTTAAATTAGTTTTTTCCAATTCTGTGAAGAAAGCCATTGGTAGCTTGATGGGGATGGCATTGAATCTATAAATTACCTTGGGCAGTATGGCCATTTTCATGATATCGATTCTTCCTATACATGGACATGGAATGTTCTTCCATTTATTTGTGTCCTCTTTTATTTTGTTGAGCAATGGTTTGTAGTTCTTGAAGAGGTCCTTCACGTCCTTTGTAAGTTGGATTCCTAGGTGTTTTATTATCTTTGTACCAATTGTGAATGGGAGTTCACTCATGATATGGCTCTCTGTTATTGGTATATAGGAATGCTTGTGATTTTTGCACATTGATTTTGTATCCTGAGACTTTGCCGAAGTTGCTTATCAGCTTAAGGAGATTTTGGGCTGAGATGATGGGGTTTTCTAAGTATACAATCATGTCATCTGCAAACAGGGACAATTTGACTTCCTCTTTTCCTAATTGAATACCCTTTATTTCTTTATCTTACCTGATTACCCTGGCCAGAACTTCCAACACTATGTTGAATAGGAGTGGTAAGAGAGGGCATCCTTGTCTTGTGCCAGTTTTCAAAGTGAATGCTTCTAGTTTTTGCCCATTCAATATGATATTTCTGTGGGATTGTCATAAATGGCTCTTATTATTTTCAGATACGTTCCATCAGTCCCTAGTTTAGAGAGTTTTAGCAAGAAGGGCTGTTGAATTTTGTTGAAGGTCTTTTCAGCATCTATTGAGATAAGCATGTGGTTTTTGTTGTTGGTTCTGTTTATGTTTATGTGATGGATCATGTTTATTGATTTGCATATGTTGAACCAGCCTTGCATCCCAGGGATGAAGCTGACTTGATCATGGTGGATGAACTTTTTGACGTGCTGCTGGATTCGTTTTTTTTAATCCAAAAAAAAATTGAGGATTTTTGCATTGATGTTCATCAGGGATATTGGTCTAAAATTCTCTCTCTTTTTTTTTTAAATTTTTTAATTTTTTAAATTTTTTTATTACTTTTTTTTTTTTTTTTTTTGTAGTGTCTCTGCCAGGCTTTGGTATCAGGATGATGCTGGCCTCATGAAATGAGTTAGGGAGGATTCCCTGTTTTTCTATTGATTGGAATCGTTTCTGAAGGAATGGTACCAGCTCCTCTTTTTACCTCTGGTAGAATTCAGCTGTGAATCTGTCTGGTCCTGGACTTTTTTGGTTGGTAGGCTATTAGGTATTGCCTTGGCCAAGCACGGTGGCTCATGCCTGTAATCCCAGCACTTTGGGAGGCCAAGGCAGGCAGATAATGAGCTCAGGAGATTGAGACCATCCTGGCTAATACGGTGAAACCCTGTCTCTACTAAAAATACAAGAAATTAGCTGGGCATGGTGGCACGCACCTGTAATCCCAGCTACTCGGGAGGCTGAGGCAGGAGAATCACTTGAACTTGGGAGGCAGAGGTTTCTGTGAGCCAAGATCACACCACTGCACTCCAGCCTGGGAGACAGAGTGAGACTCCATCTCAAACAAACAAACAAAATTATTGCCTCAATTTCAGAGCCTATTACTGCACTATTCAGAGATTCAACTTCTTCCTGATTTAGTCTTGGGAGGGTGTATGTGTCCAGGAATTTATCCATTTCTTCTAGATTTTCTAGTGTATTTGTTTGTTTGTTTGTTTGTTTGTTTGTTTGTTTGTTTTTTGAGACGGAGTCTCGCTCTGTCACCCAGACTGGAGTGCAGTGGCCAGATCTCAGCTCACTGCAACCTCTGCCTCCCGGGTTCAGGCCATTCTTCTGCCTCAGCCTTCCGAGTAGCTGGGACTACAGGCGCCCGCCACTGCGCCCGGCTAGTTTTTTGTAATTTTTAGTAGAGATGGGGTTTCACCGTGTTAGCCAGGATGGTCTTGATCTCCTGACCTCGTGATCCGCCCGTCTCGGCCTCCCAAAGTGCTGGGATTACAGGCTTGAGCCACCGCGCCCGGCGTATTTGCATAGAGGTGTTTATAGTATTCTTTGATGGTAGTTTGTATTTCTGTGAGATCGGTGGTGATATCCTCTTAATTATTTTGTGTTGCGTCTATTTGATTCTTCTTTGTTAGTCTTGTTAGTGATCTATCAATATTATTGATCTTTTCAAAAACCAGCTCATGAATTCATTGATTTTTTGACGGGTTTTTGTGTCTCTATCTCTTTCAGTTCTTCTCTGATCTTAGTTATTTCTTGCCTTCTGCTAGCTTTTAAATTTGTTTCCTCTTGCTTCTCTAGTTCCTTTAATATGATGTTAGGATGTTGATTTTAGATCTTTCCTGCTTTCTCTTGTGGGCATTTAGTGCTATAAATTTACTTCTACAGACTGCTTTAAATGTGTCCCAGAGATTATGGTATGTTTTGTCTTTGTTCTCATTGGTTTCAAGGAACGTCTTTATTTCTGCCTTCAATTCATTATTTACCCAGTAGTCACTCAGGAGCAGATTGTTCAGTTTCCATGTAGTTCTGCAGTTTTGAGTGAGTTTCTTAATCCTGAGTTCTAATTTGATTGCACTGTGGTCTGAGAGACACAGTTTGTTGTGATTTCTGTTCTTTTATATTTGTTGAGGAATGCTTTACTTCCAATTATGTGGTCAACTTTAGAATAAGTGTGATGTGGTGCTGAGAAGAATGTATATTCTGTTGATTTGGGGTGGAGAGTTCTGTAGATGTCTATTAGGTCCGCTTGGTGTAGAGCTGAGTTCAATTCCTAGATATCCTTCTTGACCTTCTGTCTCATTGATCTGTCTAGTATCAACAGTGGGGTGTTAAAATCTCCAATTATTATTGTGTGGGAGTCTAAGTCTCTTTGTAGGTCTCTAAGGACTTGCTTTATGAATCTGGGTGCTCCTGTACTGGATGCATATATATTTAGGATACTTAGCTCTTCTTGTTGAATTCATCCCTTTACCATTATGTTATGGCCTTCTTTGTCTCTTTTGATTTTGTTGGTTTAATCCCTTTATTTTGAGCCTATGCATGTCTCTGCACATGAGATGGATCTCCTGAATACAGCACACTGATGGGTCTTGACTCTTTATCCAATTTGCCAGTCTATGCCTTTTAATTAGGGCATTTAGCCCATTTACATTTAAGGTTAATATTGTTATGTGTGAATTTGATCCTATCAGTATGATGTTAGCTGGTTATTTTGCACACTATTTGATACAGTTCCTTCACAACATTGATGGTCTTTACCATTTGGCATGTTTTTGCAGTGGCTGGTACTGGTTGTTCCTTTGCAGGTTTAGTGCTTCCTTCAGAAGCTCTTGTAAAGCAGGCCTGGTGGTGACAAAATCTCTCAGCATTTGCTTGTCTGTAAAGGATTTTATTTCTCCTTCACTTGTGAAGCTTAGTTTGGCTGGATATAAAATTCTGGGTTGAAAATTCTTTTCTTTAAGAATGTTGAATATTGGCCCCCACTCTCTTCTGGCTTGTAGAATTTCTGCCAAGAGATCCGCTGTTAGTCTTATGGGCTTCCCTTTGTGGGTAACCTGACCTTTCTCTCTGGCTGCCCTTAACATTTTTTCCTTCATTTCAACCTTGGTGAATCTGACACTTTTGTGTCTTGGGGTTGCTCTTGAAGAATATCTTTGTAGTGTTCTCCGTATTTCCTGAATTTGAACATTGGCCTGCCTTGCTAGGTTGGGGAAGTTCTCCTGGATAATATCCTGAAGAGTGTTTTCCAAGTTGGTTCCATTCTCCCCATCACTTTCAGGTACACCAATCAGATGTAGATTTGGTCTTTTCACATAGTCCCATATTTCTTGGTGGCTTGTTCATTTCTTTTCACTCTTTTTTCTCTAACCTTGTCTTCTCACTTTATGTCATTCATTTGATCTTCAATCACTGATACCCTTTCTTCTACTTGATCAAATCGGCTACTGAAGCTTGTCCATGTGTCACATAGTTCTTGTGCCATGGTTTTCAGCTGCATCAGGTCATTTAAGGTCTTCTCTACACTGTTCATTCTACTTAGCCATTCATCTAACCTTTTTTTCAAGGTTTTTAGCTTCCTTGCAATGGGTTAGAACATGCTTCTTTAGCTCAGAGAAATTTGTTATTACCAACTTTCTGAGGCCCCTACTTCTGTCAACTCATCAAAGTCATTCTCCATCCAGCTTTGTTCTGTTGCTGGCGAGGAGCTGCGATCCTTTGGAGGGGAAGAGGTGCTCTAGTTTTTAGAATTTTCAGCTTTTCTACTCTGGTTTGTCCCCATCTTTGCAGTTTTATCTACCTTTGGTCTTTGATGTTGGTGACCTACAGATGGGGTTTGGGTGTAGATGTCCTTTGTGTTGATGTTGATGCCCTTTGTGTTGATGTTGATGCTATTCCTTTCTGTTTGTTAGTTTTCCTTCTAACAGTCAGGTCCCTCAGCTGCAGGTCTGTTGGATTTTGCTGGAAGTCCACTCCAGACCCTGTTTTCCTGGGTACCACCAGTGGAGGCTCAGTTGGAAATGCAGAAATCACATCTCTTCTGCATTGATCATGCTGGGAGCTGCAGACTGGAGCTGTTCCTTTTGGCCATCTTGGAATGGAGCCTAAAGTAGTTAGTTATCATTTGCAGATGATATCATTGTTTATGTTGATAACAAAAGCAGGAGAAAGACTATTTTAAAAGTGTATTCAGGTGGGTAGGCAACATTCTAAGATAATACCCTGGATTCCCAGTCTGTTGCACACCTGCTGTGTAATACATTCCTAATGAGTATAAAAAAAGTGTGACTGTGGTGTGAAATCACTCACAAAATTAGTTTACTCATGTGTTGACTTTGTGTTTATCAAAATAGAGATTATCCTGATTGTGCCAAACTTCATTAGAGGTGCTTTTAAGAGAAAGAGACACATAGAAAAACACCTCTGCTGGCCTGAAAGTCTAAATGATTTCTAGGCAGAACATACTGTAAGCTGCTTATAGTGGCCACATGGCAGGAAACATGTTTGTATATTGTCATCATTCCTGCCTCCTGCACGTTGCTTCCAGTATGGAGAATAAGAAGATCCTATGGCAGAGGGCAAAAAAGGGAATCTCATTCATGCAAGAAATAATCACCTCTCATCTGGGATAGCTAAGAGAAACAGGAGACCACAACAGGGCCACATTAATGGGAAGAAAAGGGTAATCTGGGTAAAAGTGCTCACTGGTATTACGGAACAACATTTAGTAAGCTGTGGTGAATGATCAGCCTCTGGGATACCGATAGTCTACCAACAAGGCTGAACTCATTCTAATTCAATCAGCATGTCTGCACCATTCTGGTGACCCAGGTTTACACTACTCATTACAGAAATACCATGAAGACCAGTGGGTAATGTCCTAGAATTGAACTGATTTCAAAAGGCATACCTAATTTTTTTTCACATTTGAAGAACCTTAAAAAGAATGAATTTATAAATAATTAACTTCTGATTATAGAGGATTCTACTATACTGTAATGGAAGATTAAACTGTAAACACCTTAATATGGATATTTCTTGAATACATACTTAGTTATGTAGGCAGTTTCTTTTAGATTAACATGAACAAACTAACAATTAGAGAAAACATTTGAAATGAGATAAAATTAATCAAAACCACATCTTTTCAGTGACTTGGCATAATTACCATGCTTTTGGAAATGGCCAGATGATTCACAAGAAACAAAGACAAGATTTGGGCTTTGCTCACTTGACCTTTTGAAATCTAAAATCCTGGCTAAAGTATTCAAAGGGAGTATTTTCCAGGGGGCTTCCCAGGGTTTCCAAGGCAATGAAAGAAAAATTTTGATAGGCAGAAATATGCATGCTATATAGACACATTGCTCTTCTCTGATTTGCCTTAACAGTGAAAAATTGAAGATTGTAAATTTAGTCTTAATTTAGAGTAAAATTAACAAAAGATTTGTTTTTCAAAAAAGCAAATGCATAAAATTAATGGGTAACAGATGCCATTAGTTACTAAAATATAGTATGACTAAATTCAGTAAGCATCTAGCCATGCAAATAACAGCCCAATTAATTGAAGACCCTAATAGGTGCATGTGGAAAGCATTGCTGTGCAGTGTGGTGCACCTCCACTCAGCATTTTCTTCTGCCTCTTCACAGAGATACCAATTTCCCCTGAGTGGACTCAGGGTGCATAGTGGGGACAGAAAATGCTGTGTTCAGAGTGATTACTGAAAACATTAATACACTTCTTCCATATGATAATAAAATGTTATAAATCTTACTCTGCCTTGGAAAAGCTTTTAGAAAAAGATTATCTAGAGTACTCAATTTGGGTTCATGGAAAATTTCAGTATTCCAGATAATTCAGACACTTAAATGTCAATGAAATCTCATAAAACATATTTGAATAAGATAAAGCCTGCTTAGCTAAGAATTTTATATTATGGTAAACTTAGAAAAACATAGAGAACCAGTACTTTAAGCCAAATAAGAGTGTTTGACATGTGAGAAACACCCAAACAAGTGCTCTTCATGATCACTCTTAAAGTAGTAATAGCACCACATGCTTTCCTGGGACCAGCTGGCCTGTTTTCCACTGATACAAAGTGGAGAAGGCATTGAAATGGCAAATGAGGGCAATATAAATTGAATGCTTATAGGAAATACAATTTTAAATAAAAAATAGCATTTGATGTTGTACAACTATAGGTGAGACTATTAGTGTGAGGTCATATTTTTACTTATATTGACAAAATACCCATTCACAATATTCTTACTTAAAATAATATTCCTTTTCTGCTGTATATTTGCTAGCTTTTGATCAAATATTACAGGAGCTCAATACAAATCAACAAAATAAATCTTTATTTTACCACAAGCGTTATTGATGCATATGCTTATACTTGTTTTTTTTTTTTTCAGTGTGTTATTTATTGCTGCGAAGTGGCTGTCCTGTCAGAAAACTGCTATTCTTAGCCGTACTTACATTGACTAATAGTGAGTAGAAGTGAAGTGGATAAAAGGCAAATGTGTCTTCTCTGTATCTTTTTTCATCCATTGGCTGAAGAACAGGAGGATGCAGAAGATGAAAGAAAATATAATTCCTGAATGATTATGAAGAATGTCTCTTAACCAGACAAAAAACCCAGAGGGGATTTTTTTCCCCCATGATTGTACTCTCTGCTTCTATGAGTTTAATTTTTTTTACACTTTACATAGAAACAGGATTATGTGGCCAGGCTCAGTGGCTCACATCTGTAATCCCAGCACTTTATTATGGTCAAAATAAAAATTATACAACAATATTAATAAAATATGGCTGGGAGCGGTGGCTCAAGCCTGTAATCCCAGCACTTTGGGAGGCTGAGGTGGGTGGATCATGAGGTCAGGAGATCAAGACCATCCTGGCTAACATGGTGAAACCCCGTCTCCACTAAAAATACACAAAAATTAGCTGCGCATGGTGGCAGCGCCTGTAGTCCCAGTGACTGGGAGGCTGAGGCAAAAGAATGGCGGAGACCCGGGAGGCGGAGCTTGCAGCGAGCCCAGATTGCACCACTGCACTCCAGCCTGGGCGACAGAGTGAGACTCCATCTCAAAAAAGAAAAGAAAAAAAAAAAAAAAAAAAAAAAAAAACTAGTAGTAGTGGGGGTCCACCATTGCTGAGGCTTGAGCAGGCGATTTTTTCCTCCAGTGTCAACAAAGCCGTTGGAAACTTCCAACTGGGCGGATTCCACCACAGTTCAGCAAGGCCACTGTGGCCAGACGGCCAGATTTCTCCTCTCTGGGCAGGGCGTCGCTGAAGAAAAAGGGAGCAGCCCCAGTAAGGGACTAAAACCCGCATCTCCCTGTAACGGAGCACCTGGGGGAAGGGGCGGTTCTGGCCGCACCTTCAGGTGACTTCAACGTCCCTGCCTGACAGATCTGAAGAGCACATCAGACCTCCTAGCTCAGCCTTCGAGCTCTGCTACGAGTCCGACTGCCTCCTCAAGTGGGTCTCTGACCCACATGTATCCTTACTGGGAGAAACCTCCCAATAGGGGCCGACAGACACCTCATACAGGAGAGCTCTGGCTGGCATCTGGCAGGTGCCCCTCTGGGACTAAGCTTCCAGAAGAAAAACAGGCAGCAAAATTTGCTCTTCTGCAGGCTCCACTGGTGATACCCGGGCAAACAAGGTCCGGAGTTGACCTCCAGGGAATTCCAGCAGACCTGCAGCAAACTGGCCTGTTAGAAGGAAAACTAACAAACAGAAAGGAATAGCACTTCCACTCAGAGACCCCATCCGAAGGTCACCAACATTAAAGACCAAAGGTAGATAAATCCACAAAGATGGGGAGAAACTAGTGGAAAAAGGCTAAAAACTCCAAAACCACAGCATCTTTTCTCCTCCAAAGGATCATAACTCCTCTTCAGCAAGGGAACAAAACTGGATGGAGAATGAGTTTGACGAATTGACAGAAGTAGGCTTCATAAGATGGGTAATAACAAACTCCTCTGAGCTGAAGAAGCATATTCTAACCCAATGCAAGGAAGCTAAGAACCTTGAAAAAAAGCTAGACAAATTCCTTACTAGAATAACAAATTTAGAGAAGAACATAAATGACCTAATGGAGCTGAAAAACACAGCACAAGAACTTCGTGAAGCATACACAAGTATCAATAGCAGAATTGATCAAGCAGAAGAAAGGATATCAGGGATTGAAGATCAACTTAATGAAATAAAGCAAGAAAAGATTAGAGAAAAAAGAATAAAAAGGAATGA
This sequence comes from Piliocolobus tephrosceles, assembly GCF_002776525.5. NCBI lineage: Eukaryota > Metazoa > Chordata > Mammalia > Primates > Cercopithecidae > Piliocolobus > Piliocolobus tephrosceles. Next base: position 33,181,465 of record NC_045454.1, on the reverse strand, counting down.
ATAAGGCCTCCAAGAAATATGGGACTATGTCAAAAGGCCATATCTACTTTTAATTGGTACCTGAAGAGAATGGAGGTAAGTTGGAAAACTCTTCAGGAGACTATCCAGGAGAACTTCCCAAACCTAGCAAGACAGGCCAACATTGAAATTCAGGAAATACAGAGAACACCACAAAGATACTCCTCAAGAAGAGCAACCCCAAGACACATAATCATCAGATTTGCCAAGGTTGAAATGAAGGAAAAATTGTTAAGGGCAGCCAGAGAGAAAGAGGGAAGCCTGACAGACTAACAGTGGATCTCTCTGTAGAAACCTTACAAGCTAGAAGAGAATGGGGTCCAATATTCAAGATTCTTAAAGAATTTTCGACCCAGAATTTCTTTTTTTTTTTTTTTTTTTTGAGACAGAGTCTCGCTCTGTTGCCCAGGCTGGAGTGCAGGGGCCGGATCTCAGCTCACTGCAAGCTCCGCCTCCCGGGTTTACGCCATTCTCCTGCCTCAGCCTCCCGAGTAGCTGGGACTACAGGCGCCCGCCACCTCGCCCAGCTAGTTTTTTGTATTTTTTAGTAGAGACGGGGTTTCACCGTGTTAGCCAGGATGGTCTCGATCTCCTGACCTCGTGATCCGCCCATCTCGGCCTCCCAAAGTGCTGGGATTACAGGCTTGAGCCACCGCGCCCGGCCTTGACCCAGAATTTCATATCCAGTCAAATTAAGTTTCATAAGAGAAGGAGAAATAAAATACTTTACAGACAAGCAAATTCTGAGAGATTTTGTCACCCCCAGGCCTGCCTTACAAGAGATCCTGAAGGAAGCACTAAACATGGAAAGGAACAACTGGTACCAGCCACTGCAAAAACATACCAAATTGTAAAGAACATCAACACTATGAAGAAATTGCATCAACTAATGGGCAAAATAACCAGCTAGCATCATAATGACAGGACCAAATTTACACATAACAATATTAACCTTAAAGGTAAATGGGCAAATGCCCCAATTAAAAGACACAGACTGGCAAATTGGATAAAGAGTCAAGACCCATCAGTGTGCTATATTAAGGAGATCCTTTTCACATGCAAAAACACACACAGGCTCAAAATAAAGGGATGGAGGAATACTTACCAAGCAAATGGAAAGTGAAAAAAAAAAAGCAGGAGTTGCAATCTTAATCTCTGATAAAACAGACTTTAAACCAACAAAGATTAAAAGAGACAAAGAAGGGCATTACATAATGGTAACGGGATTGAGGCATCCAAAAGAGCTAATAATCCTAAATATGTATGGACCCAACACAGGAGCACCCAGATTCATAAAGCAAGTTCTTAGAGACTTACAAAGAGACTTAGACTCCTACACAATAACAGTGGGAGACTTTAACACCCCACTGTCAATATTACACAGATCAATGAAACAGAAAATTAACAAGGATATTCAGGATTTGAACTCAGCTCTGGACCAAGTGGATCTAAAAGACATCTACAGAACTCTCCACCTTAAGTCAACAGAATATACATTCTTCTCAGCACCTCATCACACTTACTCTAAAATTGACCACATAATTGGAAGTAAAACACTGCTCAGCAAATGGGAAAGAATGGAAATCATAACAGTCTCTCAGGTCACAGTGCAATCAAATTAGAGCTCAAGATTAAGAAGCTCATTCGAAACCACACAACTACATGGAAACTGAACAACCTGCCCCTGAACGACTACTGGGTACATAATGAAATTAAGGCAGAAATAAAGATGTTCTTTGAAACCAATGAGAACAAAGATGCAATGTACCAGAATCTCTGGGACACATTTAAAGCAGTGTGTAAAGGAAAATTTACAGCACTAAATATCCACAAGAGAAAGCAGGAAAGATCTAAAATCACAACCCAACATCAAAATTAAAAGAACTAGAGAAGCAAGAGGAAACAAATTCAAAAGCTAGCAGAAGACAAGAAATAACTAAGATCAGAGCAGAACTGAAGGAGATAGAGAGACGAAAAACTCTTCAAAAAAATCAGTGAATCCAGGAGCTGGTTTTTTGAAAAGATAAATGAAATAGATAGACTGCTAGCCAGACTAATAAAGAAGAAAAGAGAGAAGAATCAAATAGACACAATAAAAAATGATAAAGGGGATATCAACACTGATTCCACAGAAATACAAACCACCATCAGAGAATACTATAAACACCTCTATGCAAATAAACTAGAAAATCCAGAAGAAATGGATAAATTCCTGGACACATACCCTCTCCCAAGACTAAACCAGGAAGAAGTCAAATCCCTGAATAGACCAATAACAAGTTCAGAAATTGAGGCAGTAATTAATAGCCTACCAATCAAAAAAAGTCCAGGACCGGACAGATTCACAGTCGAATTTTACCAGAGGTACAAAGAGGAGTTGGTACCATTTCTTATTAAACTATTTCAAACAATAGAAAAAGAGGGAATCCTCCCTAATTCATTTTATGAGGCCCGCATCATCCTGATACCAAAAACTGGCAGAGACACAACAAAAAAACCCAAAAAATTTCAGGCCAATATCCCTGATGAACATCGATGCAAAAATCCTCAATAAAATACTGGCAAACCGAATCCAGCAGCACATCAAAAAGTTTATCCAGCAAGATCAAGTCAGCTTTATCCCTCGGATGCAAGGCTGGTTCAACATATACAAATCAATAAATGTTATTCATCACATAAGCAGAACCAATGACAAAAACCACATGATATTCTCAACAGATGCAGAAAAGGCCTTTGACAAAATTCAACACCCTTTCCTGCTAAAAGCTCTCTATAAACTATGTATCGATGGAATGTATCTCAAAATAATAAGAGCTATTTATGACAAACGCACAGCCAATATCATACTGAATAAGCAAAAACTGGAAGCATTCCCTTTGAAAACCGGCACAAGACAAGGATGCCCTCTCTCACCACTCCTATTCAACATAGTGTTGGAAGTTCTGACCACGACAATCAGGCAAGAGAAAGAAATAAAGGGTATTCAATTAGGAAAAGAGGAAGTCAAATTGTCTATATTTCATGACTGTATATTTAGAAAACCCCATTGTCTCAGCCCCAAATCTCCTTAAGCTGATAAGCAACTTCAGCGAAGTCTCAGGATACAAAATCAGTGTGCAAAATCACAAGCATTCCTATACACCAATAACAACAAACAGAGCCAAATCTTGAGTGAACTCCCATTCACAACTGCTACAAAGGGAATAAAATACCTAGGAATATACCTTACAAGGGATGTGAAGGACCTCTTCAAGGAGAACTACAAACCACTGCTCAAGAAAATAAGACAAGACACAAACAATTGAAAAACATTCCATACTCATGGATAGGAAGAATCAATATCATGAAAATGGCCATACCACCCAAAGTAATTTATAGATTTAATGCTATCCCCATCAAGTTACCAATGACTTTCTTCACAGAATTGGAAAAAACTACTTTAAACTTCCTATGGAACCAGGAAAGAGCCCGTATAGCCAAGACAATCCTAATCAAAAAGAACAAAGCTGGAAGCATCATGCTACCTGACTTCAAACTATACTAAAAGTCTACAGTAATCAAAACAGCATGGTACTGGTACCAAAACAGATATATAGACCAATGGAACAGAACAGAGGCCTCAGAAATAACACCACACAACTACAACCATCTGATCTTTGACAAACCTGACACAAACAACCAATGTGGAAGCGACTCCCTATTTAATAAATGGTGTTGGGAAAACTGGCTAGCCATACACAGAAAACTGAAACTGGACCCCTTCCTTACACTTTATACAAAAATTAACTCAAGATGGATTAAAGACTTAAATGTAAGACCTAAAACCATAAAAACCCTAGAAGAAAACCTAGGCAATATAATTCAGGACATAGGCATGTGCAAAGACTTCATGTCTAAAACACCAAAAGCAACACAACAAAAGCCGAAATTGACAAATGGGATCTAATTAAACTAAAGAGCTTCTGCAGAGCAAAAGAAACTATGGTCAGAGTGAACAGGAAACCTAGAGAATGGGAGAAAATATTTGCATGTATTCATCTGACAAAGGGCTAATATCCAGAATCTACAAAGAACTTAAACAAATTTACAAGGAAAAAACGAACAACCCCATCAAAAAGTGGGCAAAGGATATGAACAGACGCTTTTCAAAAGAAGACATTTATGTGGCCAACAAACATACGAAAAAATGCTCATCATCACTGGTCATTAGAGAAAATGTAAATCAAAACCACAATGAGTTACCATCTCACACCAGTGAGAATGGCAGTCATTAAAAAATCAGGAAACAGATGCTGGAGAGGATGTGGAGAAATAGGAACGCTTTTACACTGTTGGTGGGTGCGTACATTAATTCAACCATTGTGGAAGACAGTGTGACAATTCCTCAAGGATCTAGAACTAGAAATACCATTTGACCCAGTAATCCCATTACTGGATATATACCCAAAGGATTATAAATCATTCGACTATAAAGACACATGCACACTTTTTTTTTTTTTTTTTGATATGGAGTCTCGCTCTGATGCCCAGGCTGGAGTGCAGTGGCATGATCTCGGCTCACTGCAAGCTCCACATCCCAGGTTCACACCATTCTCCTTCCTCAGCCTCCCAGTAGCTGGGACTACAGGTGCCTGCCACCAGGCCCAGCTAATTTTTGTATTTTTAGGAGAGATGGAGTTTCACCATGTTAGCCAGGATGGTCTTGATCTCCTGACTTCGTGATCCACCTGCCTTGGCCTCCCAAAGTGCCGGGATTACAGGCATGAGCCACCACATCCGGCCCATGCACACATATTTTTATTGCAGCACTATTCACAATATCAAAGACTTAGAACCAACCCAAATGTCCATCAGTGCTAGACTGGATAAAGAAAATGTGGCACACATACACCATGGAATACTATGCAGCCATAAAAAAGGATGAGCTCATGTCCTTTGCAGAGACATGGATGAAGCTGGAAACCATCATTCTCAGCAAACCAACACAAGAACAGAAAACCAACCACCACATGTTCTCACTCATAAATGGGAGTTGTACAATGAGAACACATGGACACAGGGTGGGGAACATCACACACTGGGGCCTGTCGAGGGGTGGGGGACTAGGGGAGGGATAGCATTAGGAGAAATACCTAAAGTAGGTGACGGGTTGATGGGTGCAGCAAACCACTATGGCACATGTATAACTGTAACAAAACTGCATATTCTGCACATGTACCCCAGAACTTAAAGCATAATAATAATAAATAAAAAAGTTGAAAAAAAAGATGAGGAGTAATTAAAGGAAGAAAAGGTAGATAGATTAAGTTTTTCTTAGCTTTAATATGGTAGGGCTTCACCTGGAACAATGGCCCATGATTTTGAACATGATGATGCTTTTTTGACTTGGGTGTGATGTGTCCGTCCTTTTTCTGCTGCGCAAACGTCAGTCTCAGTGAGTAGCAGCATGAGGTAGGGGCCTTGTTAGGCTGTCTCAAGTTTTCCTTTTTTCTATCCTTTGATGAGGCCGTGGTCTCCAGGCTGATGTTGGTGTGCTGGACACTCTAGGAGTGGTGCCTGTGCTAAAAGACTTTTAGTTCTGAGAAAACGGAACGTGGAAGATCCTGCTATAGGGTCCAGCCCTACAGGGCCTGTGGGTTTTTCTTTTCATGTCCAGAGACAAGAGATCTTGTAAATAAAGACACAAGACAAAGATAGAAGAAAAGACAGCTGGGTCCGGGAGACCACTACCGCCAAGTCGCAGAGACCAGTAGTGGCCTCGAATGCCTGGCTGCCCTGTTATTTATTGGATACACGGCAAGGGGACAGGGTAAGGAGTGTGAGCCATCTCCAGTGGTAGGTAAGGTCATGCGAATCATGTGTCCACCGGACGGGGGGGCCCTTCCCTGTATGGTAGCCAAGGTGGAGAGAGAGAGAGAACAGCTTACGTCATTATTTCTTCCCTGCATTTCAAAGACTTTAGTGCTTTCACTAATTCTGCTACTGCTATCTAGAAGGCGGAGCCAGGTGTACAGGGCGGGACATGAAAGCAGACCAGGAGCGTGACGGCTGAAGCACAGCATCACAGGGAGATGGTTAGGTCTCCGGATGGCTGCGGGCGGGACTGACATCAGTCAGGCCTTCTACAATAGGCAGTGGCGCAGACTCTTCTCTAACTCCCCCCGGGAAAGAGAGACTCCCTCTCCCCGTAGGCTAAGTAATGGGTGCCTTCCCAGGCACTGGCGTTACCACTAGACCAAGGAGCCCTCTAGTGGCCCTGTCCGGGCATGACAGAGGGCTCACACTTTTCTTCCTAGGTTATAATAGTAGAACAACGATTATTATAATATTGGAATAAAGAGTAATGCTATAAACTAATGATTAGGAATATTCATATATAATCATATCTATATTCTGTGGCTAACATAACTATTCTTATTTTAAGTATTTTCTTTGTTATACTGGAACAGCTTGTGCCTTCGGTCTCTTGCCTCCGCACATGGGTGGCTTGCCGTCCCCACTCGCTTAGCGCCACCCAGGAGACATGGCGGCCTCGCACCCTCTCAAAGTTTCAGACTCACTGTGGCCCTCACCATTCCTGTGCATCCCCGCCTTGGGAATGAGGGGCTCTGGAACTCGCCCAGTTGTCCCTGGAGGTTGCTCCTGCCTGACCCCCACCATCTGGCCCCTTGCCTCTGGCTGGTTTGTGCTGTCCAGTGGCTGCCCAGCGCCCTCCCCAGCACAGGAAGTGTCTGTCCACAGCTAGGTCCCCCTGCCGGCTCAGGCCGCGGCCTCTCTAGGAGCCGCTGGAGGTGGAAATTTGTTGGCATTAACTTTGGGCTGGCCTGGATTCCTTGATGCAGTTGGAACAAGATTTCTTTTATAAGGGGTTTGGATAACATTTCTCATTGCTTTAGTATTATTCATTTTTCCTTCTGAATTTTCTTTAGCACCTTTCTTATCCTTTTACTAAAAGTATATTTTAATTTCCTTACATACCTTGCATATAAACTGTTCCTTTAATAGTTTTATATTCAGGAGGGCTAATTACTTTTAAATTATACAATATTTCCTGTATACATTCTTTTTAAATAATTTTTTTATGACTTTCACAGACAATCTTTGACATGCCTCAACTTTCTGACTTCCTTTTACAGTATTTCTCTCCCTGGTCTCACCCTCTGTGTCTTTCTCTGATCTCTGTCTCTTCCAGTCTCTCTCACTTTCTCCCTCTCTGTTTCTCTCTCTCATTTGCACTTTGTCTTTCTCTCTCATTTGCACTTTGTCTTTCTCTCTCATTTGCACTTTGTCTTTCTCTCTCTGTCATCCCCTCTTGCTTCTCTCCCCACCTAGTCTCTTGGGCTGGGTGGGATCCACGTGGCTGCAGTCCAGGCCCTGGGCCGCCGCAGGCCAAGAGACTCAGCAGATGCCCGCCGCAAATTGCACGAGTCATGGAACTTCTCCTCTGCTCTCTTCCCAGCGCCAGTCCCTGCGCACTTCTTCTATGCAGAGCCAGGCTGGGGAGAGCGATCCACAGCCCCCCACCCTACCCCCCCAGCCCCGTGCAACTGGCTGCCTGGCTGGGTGGCACAGGCTCCTGGCCCTGACGCACTCACACTCTTCTGCTCATCTCCAACTTACAGGTGTCCATGGCCTGCCATCCTCCGAGGGTGGCAAGACACGCCAGAGTGGCATGGAAGGTTTGGAGCTTGGCGTCCGGTGGCCTGAGTGGCTCTGGCTGCATGGCCAGGTGCGAGAAGAGCGTTTCAGCCGCCACTCTGCTGGGTGCCAGAGATCCGCAACAATGTGGAGCTGCGCTTGCTGCTCTCGTTTTCTCTCTGACTTTTCTCAGTTTCTCTTTCCTCTCTGCTGGTCTTTCCCTACCTCTGCCAGCCACCTACACTGCTGTTCTCCCCTCTCCTTCTCCTGCCCTTAGGGAGCGGCCAGTAGGAGCGGAGCTTAGCTTCTTTCTTCTGCTGAGAAGAGGGGAAAGGGAAGTTCTGACTATTTTTCCTACTGCCAGATTAGTGTGTGAGGTTCAGTCTCCCCCTAATGGGAATTTTTCACCTTTTTGTAACCTCTAAGACATCCCGACTCAGGAATACTTCATCACGCCTCAGTGGCTTTTCTTCTCTTACTCCCAACTAAGGAATGCCTTACTGCCCCTGTGGCTTCTCTTTCCTTGGTATATCCTAACCAAGGAATGCTTCACTGCCCCGCTGCTTTTCTTTTCTTAGTCCTGACCACTAAGGAAATACTTTAGCGGCTCCTTTGGCATTTCCTTCCTTGGTTCATGCATGAGGTTGCCTGGTCCAGGTGGTATATGAGGGTCCTTTACTCCAGGTCACTGGCTGGTTTCTTCCTACATTGCTGAGAGTCGGGTTTATTTGTCACACTGAGTAGATCTTGATTCCTTACCCCTGAGGCTCGTGCAAGGAGGCAGTGGGGAGCCTCCTTATGAGAGAGGACTGGAGACCCCCTGGAGGAGAATGGCTCCACGTACGGGCCACCATTTTGTTATAAGTAAAATGTTTATTCAGAAATAGAATGCTTGTTCCTCAGTACCACAAGGAAAAATCAGGATTTAGACAAAAGTTTTCTCAGCAAGGCAAATTTACGTTCTGCAAAAGGGTGCTCCTTGCAGATGGGATAATGGCAAGAGCACAGCTGAATAAAGGAGGGAAGTAATTTTTATCCCTTATGCAGCTTGTCCCTGCTACTTGTCTCCATTGCCTGGAGCCAGACCTCACAATTTAAACTGAATCTGATTGGCTAACAACTTAAAACTTTTCTAAATAGGTAAAAGCAATGGAGAACAAAGGAAAAGAGGAAGTTGCTTATGAAAAGACTTAGAAAAGTAATAATATTCCCAAATAAGGAAGGGGCATAGGCTGTGAGCTGGGACATGACTGTAAGCACGTGCAGCACAGATATCCTGGTTAAAGTACAAGGATATAGGGTGTACTATGTGCCTGTGAGCACGTGTAGCACAAATATGTTGGTCTCGAACTCCTGACCTCAGGTGATCCACCCACCTCTGCCTTCCAAAGTGTCGGGAATTACAGGTGTGAGCCACCACACCTGGCCAGGTACTTTCTTCTGTAGATTTAGAAACATATAAGACATTTATATACAGAAACATATACAAACACAAAGGCTTATACACATGTCTAATTAATGTCCATTTGTGAGTATGTATTTAAAAAAAGGCCCCAAAGAAAAGTGTGTAAGAGGTCATTACCTTACTCATTCACCTCAAGACACAGCAATTCAATGAACTCAGCCCATATGATTCTAGTCAGCCAGTTAGCTCAGCCCAAGTGATTCCAATCAGTCAATTAAATTAGCCCAAGTGATACCAATTAGTCAATTATATCACTATAGGTGAACTGAATTAGCCAATTTGATTAGCCCAAGGTGATTCCGATCAGCCAATTTTTTTACCCTAGGTAGATTCAACCAGCCAATTATCTATGTAGTGACTACAGATTTATCAAAGCAAGCCCAAACTAGTGGATGTGAAGAGCACATACATACACTGAGAAGGAATGAAGGATGCTGAAATGCACATCTGAACAGCATGTATAATGTGGCTTTGCTGTCAGCTTATTTCTGAGGCCTATGCTACTGAAGGTGAAGGTTTTTTGGTTTATACAAACAATATTGTACAAATATGTTTCATTCTGAAATGCTATTGAGTAAAAGAGATTGGAAGTAATTACATATCTGCATAATGTGTATATGCCAAGTGATTAAAAATGGTCTTTTGGGGAATATTTCTTGTATACATATTTACATAGACATACTCACCCTGTATGTAAGTTTAAAAAATCTATTTACCTGGCCAGGTGCAGTGGCTCATGCCTGTAATCCCAGCAATTTGGGAGGCCAAGGTTGGTGGATCACCTGAGGTGGGGGGTTCAAGACCAGCCTGACCAATATGGAGAAACCCTGTCTCTACTGAAAATATGAAAATTAGTCAGGTATGGTTGCACAGACCTGTGATCCCAGCTACACAGGAGGCTGAGGCAGGAGAAGTGCTTGAACCTGGGAGGCGGAGGTTACACTGACCCAAGATTGCACCATTGCACTCCAGCCTGTGCAACAAGAGTGAAACTCCATCTCAAAAAAAAAAAAAATCTATTTACCTATGTGTGTATATATACACCAATGTATCAATATTTTTATTTATATTTATAGAGAATAAAGATGTAGAATGAATATGGAAGTATTGATAAATATTGGTACTAACAGTACTATAGAAAGAAATGTTCATACATGTATAAACTTATTTGCCTTATAAACTATATCCAGAATAGTACACAAATAGAGGTATGCTCTGACATACACTCTGCTGCATTTAACATAAAAGAAGAAAGCACTGGACTTTGTTGTTGACTTCTGTAAGATGTAAATGCACTAAGGCCATGGGAGTCATTAACTGTCATGTCAAGGTTGACCCCTACTCTATGTTGTATATATGGCCAGAGATAAACCAGCCCAAGTCCAAAGGCACACACCTACATTTGACAATGGTTATTCTTCTTCATTAGAACTTCCATCAGGACAAGCGTCCTTGTTTTATCCCATAAGTGTGTGCTGTAAAAGTACAATCTTGTCTTTTTGTCTTTGTGGCTAAAGTAGGGGCCTTTTTTTTTTTTTTTTTGAGATGGAGTCTCGCTCTGTTGCCCAGGCTGGAGTGCAATGGCATGGTCTTGGCTCACTGCAACCTCCACCTCCAAGGCTCAAGCGATTCTCCCACCTCAGCCTTCCCAGTAGCTGGGATTACAGGCATGCACCACCATGCATAAATTTTCTTTGGGCCCTATTTTTATTAATTTCTCCCTTTCAGCAGAAGAAAAGATAGGAACTGAAGTTGGGGGAGGAAGGCAAGGGGTTAAGTGAAAAACAGGCATTTGAGAAGAAACAGCAGCCTGTTTGGCTATTTGATCTGCAAGGTTATTCCCTCAGCTTTCAAAGGAGGTCTTTTTTTGGTGTCCTGGAACATGGACAATAGCTATTTCTTCTGGCAGCTGGAGATTAGCTAATACTTTGGTGATTATATCTTTGCGGACCAGGTCTTGGCCTTTACTATTAATAAGACCTTGTTCAGTCTGAAATTTTCCTAAAGGTATGAGTTACTACAAAGGCATATTTAGAATCAGCATAAATAGTCCCTTCTTGATTTTGCAAGTGCTTTACGGCTTGATTTAGTGCAAACAATTCACATGTTTGAGCGGACCAATTATTAGGCAATCTTCCCGACTCTGTCTCTGCAAGAGCTTTGCCATCAACTACTGAATGTCCGTTATGCCTTTTTCCTTCAATCACTCGAGAAGAACCATCTAGGATTAGGTCTTGTCCTGTTTTGAAACGGGCCTTAAATCAAGCCTGACTTGTGTGTGATAATTAATTAGATCTAAACACTTATGTTCTGGCCCTTTTCGATTTGGGTTCCCTGTTCGGAAACCTGCTGGGTTAAGTGAATTGTCAGTGGTTAATGTTAAGTCATCTCTTTTTAACAAGATAGCTTGACACTTAAAAATTCTTGAGTCGGTGAGCCATCTCCCTGCTTTTTTGGTTCTAGATCGTTCTAACTTGATTGGGTGTGCTCACAACTAAGTTTCCTCCGAAGGTTACTTTCCTACTTTCTTCAGTTAACAGTTGCAATGTATTGAACACATTCGGGCCACCCACAGGTTAGTGGATCTAAAACTTCTGATAGGAAGGCTACAGGTTGCTGATGCCCCCATTGTTCCTGAGTAAGTACTCCTAGAGCTACCCCCTCATTCACATTAACTACAAGGTGAAATGATTTCTCTAGGGAAAGTAAGGTTAGGGCAGGGGAAGTTACAAGTTGATGTTTAAGTTCTTCAACCTGGTGGATTTCTTCAGAAGTCTGCAGCAGAAGGTTGGGCGTTTCTTGGGTAAACTTTAGGTACAAAGGTTTTGTCCTTAGGGTGTATGAGTCAATTCATAAGCGACAATACCCAACTAATCCTTGAAATTTTCTTAGGCAAAGACAGTGACATGATTCCTTCAACTCGTTCAGGCCCTATCCTTCATTTGCCTTTGCTTATTAAGTATCCCAAGTACTTCGCTTCTGGATCTACAAATTGAAGCTTTCCCTTTGAAACTCGTAACCCTCCTCCTTGCAAATGGTTAAGGATGTGGATGGAAAAATCAGTCACTTGTTCTACAGCCTCACCAGTTATAAGAAGATCATTTACATACTAGAGCAAACATATGTGTTTGGGAGTAGAAATCCATTTCAGAACCTGTTCTAAAATTTGGCCAAAGAGGTTAGGGGAATCTGTGAACCCTTGGGGTAAAACTGTCCATGGGTACTGTTGCTTCCATCCAGAATGAGGATCTTCGCATTCGAAAGCAATTATGTCCCAGCTGTTTTCAGCCAAGGGGCACGCCCAGAAGGCGTCTTTTAAGTCCATTACTGTAAATCATTGATGGTCATATGGGATTTTGTTGGGGTCCGTGTGTTTCCTGAACAAAGGAATGAACACACAAGACAACACCAGACAAGACAAACATGGCGGCCACACCGAACAACACGCTCCGCTTTATTTTATACCATCATTTGTGGAATGTTACCAAGTCACAAGACACATTGTTGTTTTTCTGACCTTTCCCTGACTTTCTGGATTTCCAAGATGTTTACATATAAACAAGCTCCCAGGGTCTGCTATTTGCAACTGGCTCCTTTGTCCTCCCTGTTTGCAGGGGAGGAACGCCCTGCCTCGTTTGCAAGAGCAGGACTTACCGGGAACACCCTGCTTCGTTTGCAAGCACGTAGTCCTCTACAGATTTTGCTGAGGATGGTGCAATGATTAGGACAATGGGATGAGTAGTTTGGACCATTTGGTTGATAGCTCTGAGGTCAGGTACTAGTTGATATGACCCATCTGATTTTTTTACAGGCAGTATTGGGGTGTTATAAGGGGACATACAGGGTTTAAAGAGCCCGTCCTGAATGAGACCTTCAATCATGGGCTTCAAGCCTATTCTACCTGCTAGGGGAATGGGATAGTGCTTTCTTCTTACTATTTTCCCAGGGGTTTTGAACTTCATGTGTATGGAAGGGACTTGATACACATAAAGTCTTCCCTGATTCCTTTCTCTTGACCAGACATCAGGGTGAATGTATTTTTCTTCCACAGTGATAAGTAGGTTTAATGAGGTGAGGAATCCCTCTGTGCCAACATGTAAGCCTATAACTAGTTTAGCATTAAGTCCCTTCCTAATTGATTAATTCCTGACTCAAGTTAAGGATTAATAAAAACTTAATATGAGTTGACCGGTTTTTGTATCTGACTTCTGTTTCCTCTAGGATTTTGGCTTTAAATCTTTCTCCCTTTACCCCTGAAACAGAAAGTTCTTCCAAGGAGCAGGTGACATCAGATTGAGGGAAACAAACAGAGGAGCAGGCTGCTTCTGAATCTACTAAAAAGGTTATGAGGTCATATTTGGGCCCCACCTCTAAATTTACCAAGAGCTCTTGGTGGGATTCGAGAGAAAAAAGACATAGCCCCTGACCCCCCATTCTTCCTCAAAAGTCATGAGTGGAATAACTTCTTTCCTTCTCCCAGTTGGAACATTCCCTCTTGAGGTGACCTATTCTACCACCTTTAAAACACTTATCCTGTCCTTCCTCTTTTCCTACTCTAGGATTCTTTGGTTTTGCTTCCCTATGCCCTTTATAGAGCGTGACAGATGAAGGCTTGGATCCTTCACAGTTTTTGACCCCCTGGAAGCTTCGTTTAGAAGTGTGTGGGTAGGCCGGGCACGGTGGCTCAAGCCTGTAATCCCAGCACTTTGGGAGGCCGAGACGGGCGGATCACGAGCTCAGGAGATCGAGACCATCCTGGCTAACATGGTGAAACTCTGTCTCTACTAAAAAATACAAAAAACTAGCCAGGCGATGTGGCGGGCACCTGTAGTCCCAGCTACTTGGGAGGCTGAGGCAGGAGAATGGTGTAAACCCGGGAGGCGGAGATCCGGCCACTGCACTCCAGCCTGGGTGATAGCGAGACTCCGTCTCAAAAAAAAAAAAAAAAAAAAAAAAAGAAGTGTGTGGGTTTGCAGCCCCCTGCTGGAAGGTGGATAACATCATTTTTGCCTTCTGGTTTTGCTTCTCTTCATCCCTCCTCACATATATACTCTCTAGGCTCCTCTGAGACGATCACTCATAGGATGGTCTTTCCAATTTTCTATCTTTTGTAATATTTTTGAGATATCTGGCCAACTATTGGTGAGAAAATGAAGCTTTAGCATTCCTTGCCCTAGTGGGCTTCTAAATCTAAGTCTGCATATGTTCTCATTCACTCTTTCAGTCTATCTACGAATTCCATAGGCCCTTCATCCTTCCCTTGTTGAATGATGAATGCTTGGGAAAGATTTCATTTTTGGGGGGGGGTACTGATTCCCAAATTTATTATCATTTCCCTAAGGTCTTGCATATTTTCCCGGTGAGCTGCATTGTTATTATCCCACTGGGGTTCTTGGGTGGGGAATTTTTGGTCCACAGCTGGAACGTTTTGACCAAGAGGATGTTCATGTTCCCAGACTATCATAGCAGCCCTATGGATGATGCTCCTTTCTTCCCCTGAAAAGAAGATGTCCAGGATGGACATTAATTCAGCCCAAGTGTACAATTGAGGTCCTAACAATTTGCCAATTTGATCTGCCACTCCTTAAGGGTCATCTAACGGTGGCTTGAGTTCTTGTTTTACATTTTGAACTTCTGAGCTAGTTAAGGGAGCATTCACGAAGCCAATGGTCCCCCTCCTTGGGACACCTCCCTTAAGGGGAAGAGAGTTGGGGCTGACTCCTTAGAGGCAAGAGGAAAAGGGAAATTCTGAATATCCTTTTTACATTGTTCTACCTCACATTGGAGTCCTTTTAGGGAATGGTACTTAGGCTGGTAAGGAGCAGGCTCATGGGATGACAATTCCCAAGAATCAGGCTTTTAAGAAGGAGGGGATTTGGAGCCAGGTCTGGGGCAGCTTTGAGGAAGAATAGGGGGGTCAAGGGCTTTGTCTTTTTTCTCTTGAATCCCACCAAGAGCTCTGGTAAATTTAGAGGATTCAGAAGCAGCCTGCTCCTCTGTTTGTTTCCCTCAATCTGATGTCACCTGCTCATTGGAAGAACTTTCTGTTTCAGGGGTAAAGGGAGCCCCAGGAAGTCCCTGAGGAGAGGGATTGGGGGGTACTGAGCAGAGGAAGATGGTCTAGGGGATCTCATGCATTGGAGTCTTTAGGCATTGGAACTAGCTTATCTTTCAGAGGTGCTAGATCAGGTTGTCTTTAAAGGAAAAAGGAGGACAGGTCCGTGTCTCCAAAAAAAGAGTATAGTCCAGCTCTTCTTGAGTGACTGGACTTTTATCATTCACATATTGAATTAAAAGCCAACACATCACATCCTCATTTGACCCAAACTTTGGCCAGAAGACTAAGGTTTGAGGATGGGTTCTTGGGTCCAAATTAAACAGCAACATTTTATCATTTGTTGCTTTTCCCTTTGCTTAGTCCTTTCATTATCTTTCCAATACTTTAACATGAAACCTAGGGGACTATCAAGGGGAATATCATTGCTGTTAGCTTTATCCTTTTTACTACCTATCCTACTTGGGGTATTTCCCATTTTGGGTACTAGTCAGGCTCAATCTGTGGTACCAGAGATTTCTTGCCTTTCCGACCCTGGAAGTCTGGGGTGAGGCTGAACCCATTATATTAGAGATTTCTTGCCTTCCCTCTCCCGAAAGGCTTAACCCCACCTATTGGAGGTCTCTTCCACTCTTCTCATTTTGCTTCGTTCTCTCTGGCCACTTCCCCACAGGGAATTTAGGTCCCTCTCAGCATTGGTGGCTTCAGTGTAAGCTCCCGACCTGGACTTCTTTACAGGTGGGCTGCCATAAGCCATATGAGGTGACCATGGAACCACAGACTGGACTCCCTCACTCTGCACTCAATGTCCTTGAATCTCATTCATGCACTTTCAACCTCCAAGATATCCTGACCACCAAGGAAATACTTTGTCACACCTGTGACGTTTCTTATCTTGGTCTGTGCACAGAGCTACCTGGTCACCGTGTGTGTGAGGATCCTTCCGCCCACACTGCTGACAGTCCATGTTTATTCATCACTCCAGGGGAAGTCCCAGTACCCTTGCCTCTGAGGCCATGTAACAAGGCAGTGGGACACATCTCATGAGAGATGATTGGGGACCTCTCCCCAGAGGAGAAAGTGAATCCCAGATGAGCCCCCAAGATCATTGGAAATAAATGCTTGGTGCCACAAAGAATAAGCACTCCAGCAGAAAGCTTTCTCAGCAAGGCAATTTACTTCTGCAGAAGGGTGCCACTTGCACCTGGTGTGGTCGCAAGAGCACACCAAGCAAGGTAGGGCAGGGGTTTTTATCCCTAACGCAGCAGATCCTGTAGCTGTGTCCTTTCCCCATTAGCTGGAGTCTTACTGCACAATCTAACTGACCCGATTGGCTATTTAAAATTGAATAGGACTAATTACGTAGGAAGGGAGAGGCTGTCCGTTACAGTACAAGGCATGTTGCCCAGGGTGGAGTGAAGTGGCAAGATCTTGGCTCACTGCAACCTCCATCCCCCAGGTTCAAGCGATTCTCCTGCCTCAGCCTCCCAAGTAGCTGGGATTATAGTGCCCGCCACCACCCCCAGCTAATTTTTGAATTTTTAGTAGAGATGGGGTTTCACCATATTGGCCAGGCTGCACTCAAACTCCTGACCTCAGGTGATCCACCCACCTCGGCCTCCCAAAGTGCTGGGATTACAGGCGTTGAGTCACCGTGACCAGCCAAGGTCACATTTTTTTCTCTTTTCTTTACACAGGTGCTGATGAACTCAGGTGTAATTAACCCTAAGGGATAAATTATTCACTAACTACAGTCATAGGGTCCAATTTTTATCAACAAGTTGTCAGTTCTTTGATACTGTCCTACATTCAGAAATCACAAATGAAACATACTGGAGTGTGTGATGTGAAAAATGTGTTGGAGATTAACATCCAGGCTTTTACATGTTACATACAACAACATGAAAGCTGGTACCATATGAAAGTGGAGGAAGGCAAGGAGAGGCAAAGACACATCTTACATGGTGGCAGGCAAGAGAGCAGGTGTAGGCAAACTGCCCTCTATAAAACCATCGGATCGCATGACACATATTCATTATCACAAGAACAGCTTGGGAAAGATGGACCCCTGTGATTTGATTACCCCCACCAGGTCCCTCTCATAACACATGGGAGTTATGGGAGCTACAATTCAAGATGAGATGTGGGTGGGGACACAGCCAAACCATATCATCCATCACCTGAAGGAACTGTGGTCTCAGACAGCTGGGCATTGAGAGTGCATGCTGCCCCCTAGAATTCGACACCTACATCATAGAGAGATAGAACAGTCTCAAAGGATTCTTAAGGGTAATGTGGGGAGCCAAAAGGAGGAGATGAATTCACAGGCTCTGCCTTACTTTCTGGTCTAACAAATACTACTCCTGTCCTGGCCCAACAGGATTCCCATACTCTTTTCTGGATTGCACGAGGAGTAATTCAGAAAGACAAAAACCAATTAATGCCCCCCCATTCCCCACAGATTCTGAGGTTTAAGTTGTTCATTCCCTGGGTTTTAGGTTGTTGTTCTCCCTCTACCTCCACAGAATCAGTGTGTCCCACTCCAATACCTGTAATTTCACCTGTATTCTTGTCACCTCCTACTTTCTCCTAGACATTTTATCTAGTAGAGCCAGAAGAAACACAGACAAGCATATTTACATAAAACTTAACCAGAACTAAGTTGGAGTCCCATAAGCCCCATTGGGCTGGATGGCACTCAGGCTGACCTAAGATTGTGGTTATGGAAAAGAATGTCACATTTTGCCCGGGAATGATCAGTGTGGAATCTCAAATTTGGGAAATGGATCCTTAGAGTCCCCAACCGTTTCATCCTTCTCTTGGAGGTAATCAGGAAGAGATAATCCCCTTTTGGAGGAAACCACGTCTAATCAACAGATGACCTAACCAGCATGTGTGGAAAACGAGGTAAAATCAGACAGTTGACCCATTTTAGTAGATTTCGTAATAAATGCCACAAAGTCAGAGTTCAAGTGGTCTCAAAAGCCTAAAAGGTAACACAGATTAGTTTCAAGGAACACATGGTGTCACTGAGTGTTCCAACTTCCCAGAGGGTGAGTACCATGGCAACTCTGAGCAGGCTGGGAAACGATCCCGGACCTTTGAAGTTCTGTGAGAAATCAAACTTCCGGCAGTTTGGAAGTCAGGAAGCCAGCACGCTGGGGGATGCGGTATCACAATTACTTAGTGAGACAAGCTGCCTTGCCTACGTTCACTCCCATCAAGTAGGAGAGATTAAAGAACAGCCAGGCTCCCCTTCCGCATGGCGGAAGTGCTCTGAAGGTACGGAGGAGCGAAGCCGGACGCTGAAATTTCTTTTCTTTTTTTTTTTTGTTTTGAGACGGAGTCTCTCTCTGTCTGTCGCCCAGGCTGGAGTGCAGTGGCCGGATCTCAGCTCACTGCAAGCTCCCCCTCCCGGGTTTACGCCATTCTCCTGCCTCAGCCTCCCGAGTAGCTGGGACTACAGGCGCCCGCCACCTCGCCCGGCTAGTTTTTTTGTATTTTTTAGTAGAGACGTGGTTTCACCGTGTTAGCCAGCGTGGTCTCGATCTCCTGACTTCGTGATCCGCCCGTCTCGGCCTCCCAAAGTGCTGGGATTACAGGCTTGAGCCACCGCGCCCGGCCAAGCCACAGCGCCCAGCCTGAAATTTCTTAATCAATGCCGGCCAGTGATCGCAGAGCTGCAGGACTACAATCCCAGCGTGCACAGGGATCAGGGACTGAACGCATCACTGGAGCGGTGCGCGCCTCGCTGAGCTTTCTGGGAGATGTAGTCTCATAGCAACTCCCAGCCCTTTGGCTACAAGGTTACAGGACTACAATCCCAGCCTGTACCAGGCTCGGGAGGCGTTCGCAGCCCAGACGAAGGGGCAGGACGGTGCGCGCCTCGACTCCTATGCTGGGAGTTGTAGTCTCTTCACTGTTCTTAGCCAGTGGGTAGGTTGCTTCAGAACTACAATCCCAGTATGCATCGGGGCGGTACGTAGTCCTGGAGGTAGGGGCAGAGCGGTGTAGGCTTACTGGTGGCCAAAGCATTGCTGGCAACCAGCTCTATGCCGCCCCCTTGCCAGGGAGAGTGACTACAGCTAGGGACGTGATGGGTAGGTCTGTGCTGGGCCCTTACCTTTGTTCAAATCGGGCGGTTTGGCCTCCCCTCATTGGCCCTGTGCAGCTGGGTTTCCTCTCTCACCTGCACCCAAGGCTCTTTCCAGAGCATTGCGTCGGCTCCAGCCCAGGAAGCTGCCTTCTTTCCTAAACTGCTATGGAAACTGTCCTAATGTGTGAGACAATGTCCGTTGTGCCTCACCCCTCTGCCTTCTCTAGCCAGAGCGCGAGCTCAGCTGCTTTTGAGAGAAATCTGCCACCTGGCCCACCTGCGCACAACTTCAGAACTTTGTAGGGGGTGACAAGGGCTGTGTCTTCGGGGAACTGTCACGGACACTGGCGCCTTTTTCGCAAATGTGAAAGTTGAGAAATCAAGAAGGTTAATTATTGGGTTGACCAGGATCTGCTAAGAGCAAAAGAGAAAACTCCATTTCCCAGGCATGTGTCTTGTGAGCCATTTTTTATCAGCCCTCTTAAGTGGACAAGCTCCAAAACACAACCTGAAGATGATGATTTAGGCAATTTACGCTTGAACTCATTGGCCTCATCTCAAGTCAGTGTCTCAGAGACACAGGTGGGACCTGATCCCTCAGGAACAGATAGCATTCCAGATTTGTGGAAGCAACTTTTGAGATGTGGGGCACCGGGGGGTCATTTGAAACCGGTCAGGTTGCCGGGCGCGGTGGCTCACGCCTGTAATCTCAGCACTTGGGGAGGCCGAGGCAGGCGGATCAGGAGGTTAGGAGATCGAGACAATCCTGGCTAACTGTGAAACCCCATCTCTACCAAAAATACAAAAAATTAGCTGGGCGTGGTGGTGGCCGCCTACCAGCTACTCAGGAGGCTGAGGCAGGAGAATGGCTGAACCAGGGAGGCAGAGCTTGCAGTGAGGCGAGATTGCACCACTGCACTCCAGCCTGGGCGACAGAGCCTCCATCTCAAGAAAAAAGAAAAAAAAAGAAAAAGAAACCCGTCAGGTTTCACATCTCTGCTTTGGATGGAAAGCCCATCACTCACAGCAGTCAGGGATGTTCCTTAACTCACTGGGGCTCAGCTTTAATTTTTCTATCTAGATAATGTAAATATCTAGGAGCACTTCTGCTTCCGTGTAACCTCTTAATAATTGATGTCCCTAAAATTCTATGTTCTCAGGGACAGTTTCTTTCACTTTCATATGGTACCAGCTTTCATGTTATTTTTTTTTTTTTGGAGTTTTAGTAGAGACAGGGTTTCACCATGTTACCATGTTGGCCAGGCTGGTCTCGAACTCTTGACCTCAGGTGAGCCACCACACCAGGCCTAAATGCAGTCTTTGGATTACTTAACTGAAGTAAGCTGGATTCATTCTCTACAGGCCACAGGATTTAATCAGTCAGTTAGTATTGTTCACCTTTGTAAAAGAAAAATGTTACTCTATTCTATCACAGAGTGTGTACAATATACAATTAGGTAGAACAGGTAAATCATTAATAGCATTGTGCCATATATTGTAAGCACCATATAAAGAAACACAATAAGGCCGGGCGCGGTGGCTCAAGCCTGTAATCCTAGCACTTTGGGAGGCCGAGACGGGCGGATCACGAGGTCAGGAGATGGAGACCATCCTGGCTAACACGGTGAAACCCCATCTCTACTAAAAAATACAAAAAAAAAAAAAAAAAAAAACTAGCCGGGCAAGGTGGCGGGCGCCTGTAGTACCAGCTACTTGGGAGACTGAGGCAGGAGAATGGCATAAACCCAGGAGGCGGAGCTTGCAGTGAGCTGAGATCTGGCCACTGCACCCCAGCCTGGGCAACAGAGTGAGACTCCGTCTCAAAAAAAAAAACCAAACAAAAAGAAACACAATAGAATTTGGAAATCTCTTAAGAGAAAATATACCGTAGAAATAAATTCTTAAGAAGCATCAATAGTAGTTGATGAATGTTTAATTTAACTTTTTATGAAATACTTATAGCACAACTTATATTTCCGTGCAGAATCTTCTGTTTATGAGTGTGTGTGTTAAGTGTTGAACAACAGTAGCATGACTACTCTGGATTTTTTTAAAAGGGTAAGAACCAGGAGAGCAGGCCATGAGGACATCACCAGTTAATATTTAGTGGACATCCTGATGATATTTACTGTATTTAACTCTTCAGATAGAATTGAGGCTCTGTGATTATCTGCTTTCTTCAAAGAATTATGCCAAGCAGCTACAAAAGGGACTTCACAAGTTAAGTACTTAACATACATGTAATTAATGAATGAAGACTAACCACAGCCTTCCAAAATGTCTAAGTGGGCCTGAGGCCCATCTTTCAGCACCCAGGGACCTCTGTTATGTCTGTGTGAAGGACAAAGTCCAGCTAAAAGAATTGCCTTGGGAGGCTGAGGCGGGTGAATCGCGAGGTCAGAAGATCAAGACCATCTTGGTCAACATGGTAAAACCCCATCTCTACTAAAATACAAACAAAAAATTAGCTGGGCGTGGTGGCACATGCCTGTAGTCCCAGCTACTTGGGAGCCTGAGGCAGGGGAATCGCTTGAACCTGGGAGGCAGAGGTCGCAGTGAGCCAGGATCACACCACTGCACTCCAGCCTGGACAACAGAGTGAGACTCCACCTCAAAAAATAAAAATACTAACTATAATAATAACAACTCTTCTGTTCATGAGATGGTGACATTAGAGTTCCCAACACAAGGAAAGTGGCCCTAAATCCCCTGCACACCTCTCTTTTTTATACTGACCCCATGATGTAAAATTCTGCTATTTATTCATTTGCCACAGACAAACTTCCTCTACAAAGGCAAAAAGAGCACTGCTTCAGATTGTGACTGTTTTTGGACATAGGGTCATTAAAGAGGTAATTAAGGTTGTGAGTTCATTGGCATGGGACCTAATTAAATATAACAGGTTCTTATAAGAGGAGGTAGTAAAGACAGAAGCACAAGAAAAGATTCTGTTAACACGGAGTTGGAAGACAGCCATCTACAAGCCAAAGAGAGAGCCTTGGAGAAGTCATTCCACCAATATCTGTTAGATTTCTAATTTCCAGAACTGCAAGAAACTAAATTGCTGCTTTTAAGGCCCTTCATTCCGTGATGCTGTGTTATGGCAGTCCTAGCAAACTATTACAGCCTATTAGTACACACACACAATATTCCCTGCAGTATGACTGACATGGAAAGAGGATGTTATACCATGCTGCATCAGCATTGAAAGACTAAACCACTGTGGGGAAGAGCCTCCCTTGTGGCATATTATGAAGACATGTGCACACCTCCTTCCCTGATGGGATGTGGGGATGAGTTCTTGAGATGATACATTGCAGGAACATGCATAAAGCAGTATCACCCCCCCCTTTTTTTTTTGTTTTTACAACACATTCCTCTATTTTTGCATAAAAACTTCCCTAGTAGTGTTGGCTTTTAAGTTTTGGAGAAGGTCTGTAGGACTGAAGCTGCATGCCACAGGAGATGCCTGGGGTCGAGAGTTAAAACAATACAAACTATAGCAACATGCAAAAATGCTCATGGCCTAATGTAAAGTGAAAACAAGATGAAAGCCTTTTCTCTAATATTTCTACAAGTATGTGAACGGAGACTTTCCACCTAGCCAAGTTGCCACTGGGACGAATGAAGGCCAGACTGTATTGAAACAAGACTACGGGTTACTCCTCGGAAGGCCCTAGGACAGACGTCAGAGAGTTTCCATATTTCAGTCTGAGACCTGGGCCTGTCCTGGTCTTCTCAGGTTCCTATCTCTAGAGACCCCTAGGTCCCTGCTCTCACCACAGCCCAGCGCTGGCTAAGGTTGGTGGTGTAAGGCACCTGCTCTTTTTCCAAAGAGATGGAGGAGTTAGACTCATCAAACAGCTCCTCATTAATCTGAATGCGGGCCGGGTGCGGTGGCTCAAGCCTGTAATCCCAGCACTTTGGGAGGCCGAGACGGGCGGGTCACGAGGTCAGGAGATCGAGACCATCCTGGCTAACACGGTGAAACCCCGTCTCTACTAAAAAATACAAAAAACTAGCCGGGCGTGGTGGTGGGCGCCTATAGTCACAGCTACTCATGACGCTGAGGCAGGAGAATGGCATAAACCCGGGAGGTGGAGCTTGCAGTGAGCTGAGATCCGGCCACTGCACTCCAGCCTAGGCGACAGAGCGAGACTCCATCTCAAAAAAAAAAAAAAAAAATCTGAATGCGGCTCTGTAAAGAGTGCCCGGCAGCCAAGCTGAAAGAGATGAATTGCCCGCCTTGTTTTTACCATAGATGACACCACTATTGAAATTTTGCTCTTCAGACCAGGCACATAGGAACCTCTGCATAGATCTTCAGCCAGGAGGGAAACTAGAGGACAGCTTAAAGTCTTGGGATTCACATCTGAGTAGACAAACTTCGTCCCCATTTTGCCAGCCATGACCTGGGTGTGAACATGACAGACCCACAAGAGTTTCAACTTTTGACAACCTGGTTCTGTCCAGGAAGAATGCCCTCACCTCTTCATCCCCCTGCAAGACATGGCAAAGGGGGACAATGTGGGGCTGTCTGGAAGAAATGACAAGAGAGGACTGGCCTGGATGTGTTCCGGGTTGCCCTGTTATCTGTGGGTGTGCCTCATTAGAAATGGGGACTGAAGTTACTCGGGAGGCTGAGGCAGGAGAATGGCATAAACCTGGGAGGCGGAGCTTGCAGTGAGCTGAGATCCGGCCACTGCACTCCAGCCCAGGCTACAGAGCGAGACTCCAGTCTCAAAACAAACAAACAAACAAACAAAAAACAAACAAACAAAAAAACCAAAAAGAAATGGGGACTGAGTGGACATCTGCATTTTCAGAGAAGGCTTTTACTTTGAGCCTTTGTAAGGCTAAAACTCAGAAATGTAAGGATACCATGGAAGAGCATGTTACTCTCTTGAGCATCTCTCACCAAAGGAGCTGGATACACAGTTGTGTCTAGGAGGTGGGGTCCTGGTTTCCTAAGTTCTGTTGGGTTCCATCACCAAGGAAGTATGTTAGTCTCTTCAAGGTTCCATCCACTGGCCCCTTCTTTCTATAAGACCTACCTGAAGGTCCCACTGATTACTCAGCCTCCTCTCCCATGTCAGGCCTCTATTTGTATGTAATTATGAAATCACACCTTCCCCTTAATTTCCTGGGAAGACCTAAATGCAGCCTGGGTTTTAGAATAGAAGAGACAGCTGCATCAGTACCTTGTTTATCTTACCATTTCTGTGACCCAGTAAAAGCCATTGTTTATTTTGGGGCTTCCCCAGCCTCCTACCATGCACAGTGGGGATTATGCTAGCATCTACCTCCTAGGGAATGTATCAGGTGTATATAAGACAAAACTTATAAAAATCATGGTGTAGGCTGGGTGCAGTGGCTCAAGCCTGTAATCCCAGCACTTGTGAGGCCAAGGCGGGCAGGTCACTTGAGGCCAGGAGTTCGAGATCAGCCTGTCCAACATGGTGAAACCCCATCTTTACTAAAAATACAAAAAGTAACTGGGCATCGTGTTGTGCACCTGTAATTTCAGCTACTAGGGAGGCTGAGGCAGGAGAATTGCTTGAGCCCAGGAGACAGAGGTTGCAGTGAGCTGAGATCGTGCCATTGCACTTCAGCCTGTGCAACAGAACGAGATACTGTCTCAAAAAGGAAGAAAATTATGGTGTGGTGTCACCTGTAGATAATGCACACACTTAGAGATGGAAGCATTACAAGAATGGGTGGGGAGTAGCATGAACTCCAACTCAAACAGGCGTGGGGTCTGGCAGTGTGATCTCGGGAAAGTAACTTCCCCACTTGGCCTCATTTTTCCATTCTGCACCAGCAAGAGGTTGAAATTAAATTCCAATATTGTCCTCTGGCAATAAACTTTCCAGTGCCTTCCCATCACATTAAGAATCATATTCATGTGGCTTGTCTCAGCCTATGTGGTGGGCAGACTCCACAAAGTCTCCCAGCACTAAGTCGTTAGTAACTCAGTTTATTATTGAACAAAATGACTCACTGCCTGATGTGATGCTTCGTTTTTGAGCAGGGAAAAAACATCTTGTAGTGTAGCCAACAAGGAGATAGGAGTTCAGCTCAAAACTGTTTTCTTATACTGGCTTTACGGCAGTAATTAGAAAAGGTTTAAGAGGTGGGTTCTGGATTAATAGCGAGTTGCTGGAAGGGAAAAAGGAGTACAGAAAGTCATTGGGCATGCACAGTCATCTTGTTCTCTCACAGGTCATGTGCAAATTTGGGGAGAGTTGGTATGAAACATGCAATGGAGGCCGGGCGTGGTGCCTCACACCTGTAATCCCAGCACTTTGGGAGGCCAAGGCAGGCGGATCATGAGGTCAGGAGTTCAAGACCATCCTGACCAACATGGCGAAACCTCGTCTCTACTAAATATACAAAAATTAGCTGGGTGTGCTGGCGGGCACCTGTAATCCCAGCTACTCAGGAGGCTGAGGCAGGAGAATTGCTTGAACCTGGGAGGCAGAGGTTGCAGTGAGCCGAGATCACACCACTGCACTCCAGCCTGGACAACAGAGTGAGACTCCATCTCAAAAAAAAAAAAAAAAAAAGAAAAAGAAAAGAAAGAAAGAAAGAAAAGAAAAAGAAACATGCAATGACAATTTGGGTCCTGACATCAGCAAGCTTATTCTTCACAGGCTTCAGTCGACCATATTGGTTCCAACCAATTTCAGCCAGTTTTTAAAAATCTCTTAAGCAAAGGAAATGTTGGTGTTTCAACAAGTTTTTTCTTATTTGTCTTTTGGAAAAACCCAACTTATTTTAGTCATAGGTTTTTTTTGTTTTGTTTTGTTTTTGTTTGTTTGTTTTTGCTTTTTTGGTTTTTTTTTTTTTTTAACACTTTGGGGACAAAAGTTCCGCTTCTGTCCAATGGAGTACAGAATGATAGGGTATCATTTTTGTCGCAGTTCAGGCTGCCATACCAAAGAACCATGGACTAGGAAGCTTATCAGCAGAACTTAATTTCTCACACTTGTAGGGGTTGGAAATCTGGGATTGGGGTGCCAGCGTGGTTGAGCTCTGGTGATGACTCTCCTGAATTGCAGACTGCACACTTCGGGTTTTATCATTTGGCACAAGGAGGGAGAGAGCCCTCTGGGGTATCTTTTTTAAAGCCAGTAATCCCAATCACGAGGACCCCACCTTCAGGACTTAATTATGCCCTGCCTCATAGTACCATTACTCGGAGGGTTAGAATTTTCACACAAATATAGGGGGAGAAATCATAGCTCTGAAGATTATATACATATTTCTAAAAGCTGTCATTTTCTTCCTACTTGCTCTATCCTGTTTACTCCCTCAGTCTCTCCTTTTTTTTTTTTTTTTTGGAGACAGAGTCTCACTCTGTCACCCAGGCTGGAGTGCAGTGGCCGGATCTCAGCTCACTGCAAGCTCCGCCTCCCAGGTTTATGCCATTCTCCTGCCTCAGCCTCCCGCATAGCTGGGACTACAGGCGCCCACCACCTCGCCCGGCTAGTTTTCTGTATTTTTTAGTAGAGACGGGGTTTCACCGCATTAGCCAGGATGGTCTTGATCTCCTGACCTCGTGATCCGCCCGTCTCGGCCTCCCAAAGTGCTGGGATTACAGGCTTGAGCCACCGCGCCCGGCCAGTCTCTCTTTTTTTGTGTGTCTGTTTAATTCTCTGTTTCTGTATCGTATTCCTCAAACTGCAAAAGCAATTCCAATGCTACGAGATGCTCTGTGTACAGACCCACATAAAAAGAACTGAGGGAGTGCTCAGGCCAATAGATGGAGGAAACTTGGGCTCTCAGGCCACACAAAATCTTGCCAGTTTCCACATGATCCTTCCCCAGTCCAGCTTCTATTAAGAAGTCCAGTTTCTTATGAGGCGTAAGTCTCCTAAAGACCTTGAGGAAGAGGCACCCAACTAAACTGTTTCTGGTCCCCACAAATTGTGAGATAGCATTTGTTCTTGAAATGTGCTAAGTTTCAGGGCAATGTTGTAAGAAAGAAGCAGATAACTAGCCTCATTTTCCAGGCCCCAAGATTCTCCATCCTTCTTCTCTCTCTCAGGTTCTCTGCAGCCACAGTGGTCCCTTTCTAACTTCTGCCCAACTCACACCTGTGAGTCTCTTTACTAATGGTGGCTTCTCCTGACACATTCTTATGCAGGGCTGGCTCCCTATTGTTATTGTCATCATGGCATAAATGTCATCTCAGAGAGGCATTTGGGTCACTCCATGTAATGATTTCCCAGCTCTTCTGTCAACATTCTACTTTATATTATATCAGTTGCTCTTGTCTTTCACGTATACTTGCTTTAGTGTTTTTGGTCACCTGTCCTCAGACTGGTCCTCAGGGTAGGGTGCAGGCAAGATTCAATCATTTTCTGTGCCACATGTTGCGTCCACCAGGGTAGCTGGCAAAGGGTTAGTGCAAGGGAAAGACTGGCTAAGTGAATGTGTGGGGGAATCTCAAATTCTCCTTCCTGCTTTTGACCACTTGATAATATGGGGATCGTTAATGATAACACAAGGTGCATGACCTCCCTGTGACTCTTCCTTGCTCCAGCTTCTCCAGCAAAGCTCAGTGGGTACCAAAAGCCCAGAAGGCTGTCACCACCTAGAGGCCATCACTGGCACTGCAGCCCCATGCAGGCACATCACAGAACAAAGCTACTTTTTTTTTTTTTTTTTTTTTTTTTTTTTTGAGACGGAGTCTCGCTCTGTCACCCAGGCTGGAGTGCAGTGGCCGGATCTCAGCTCACTGCAAGCTCCGCCTACCGGGTTTACGCCATTCTCCTGCCTCAGCCTCCCGAGCAGCTGGGACTACAGGCGCCCACCACCACGCCCGGCTAGTTTTTTGTATTTTTTAGTAGAGACGGGGTTTCACCATGTTAGCCAGGATGGTCTCGATCTCCTGACCTCGTGATCCGCCCGTCTCGGCCTCCCAAAGTGCTGGGATTACAGGCTTGAGCCACGGCGCCCGGCCTAAAGCTACTTTTATGTTTGGGTACTCAAGACACTGACTCTCCAGGGTCCCAGGGGACAAAGGAGCAGCATCCGAAGACTCCAAGTGCAATAAGAATAACCTTGGAAGCCTCCATTGTCCTCTCTGTGTCTCCACCTTTTGGGTTGTGCTCTTTACTCACGAGGGACAACCCCTCATCCAGGGAAATTATTCTCTACTACTTCCAAATGATCGTCTCAAGAACACAACAGGAACTGGTATTTTCCCTGGACTTCAGACTCAAAGTCCAGTTACATGGCACATTTTGCTCTATCCCACCTTTATCTACCCAAGATGCCTCTGGAGTGACCTTGCCTCACTCTGAGGGACTTCTAGGGAGTGGAAGCGTTTTTGCAGTCTCAGAGCAAAGAGTCTTGGTTCACCAATGAAGAACCAAGGCCAGCAGACACTTATGGGTTTGTGTAACAATTGAAGTCACCCACTTCAAGTACTCTTGTTTGTGAGGTACGAAAAGGTTTTGCTGTAACCATTGTCTATGCTAGGCTGAGATGGGTACATAGCTCATTTCCATTTCTGGTACCTACAGATGTGGATAGCAGGACCCCAGGCCTGTCCTCTTGAAACTGACCTGGAGAGGACCCCAGCTGATGGAGAACCCTGGGAACCTGGAGGATCCTTCTGCTCACTCTCTGTGCCCCTAGACATGTAGCTAGAGGAGTGCATTCCCCTGGCTTATAGCAGAGCTGCCCCATTCTGGTTTTTGTTTCTTGTCTTATGCCTGGTTTCTGTCTGCCTCTTTTTTATCCTCACCTCCATGATCTTTCCCGGAGAAGTGTTTGTGTGTGTCTGTGTGTGCTTATCTGAGAATATGGAGACAAAAATAGCCCATGTGGAGAAGGAGAGCACAGGGCTTTCTAGTATTTAGGGGCTCTGATTTCCAAAACAAACTTGATGGGTGCGGTAGAGCCAAGGCCAAGGAAGCTGGAGCTCTCCCTAATACTCCAGACCCTACCTTCCTCCTGGGGTCTGGATCAGTCCCTGCCTCTTTTGGGGCCTCAGTTTCCCAATTTTAAAATAAGAAGTTGGGATGTTTTTTCTCTTTTAAAATTTCAATAGATTTTAGGCGAATAGCTGGTGTTTGGTTACATGGCTAAGTTCTTTAGTGGTGATTTCTGAGATTTTGGCACACCCATTGTCTGAGCAGTAAACACTATACCCAGTGTATAGTCTTTTATCCCTTACCCACTCCCATTTTTCCTCCCTGACTCCCCAAAGTTCATGTATCATTCTTTTTTTTTTTTTTTTTTCTTTGAGACGGAGTCTCTCTCTGTCTGTCACCCAGGCTGAAGTGCAGTGGCCGGATCTCAGCTCACTGCAAGCTCTGCCTCCTGGGTTCACGCCATTCTCCTGCCTCAGCCTCCAGAGTAGCTGGGACTACAGGCGTCCGCCACCTCGCCCGGCTAGTTTTTTTGTATTTTTTTAGTAGAGACGGGGTTTCACCATGTTAGCCAGGATGGTCTCGATCTCCTGACCTTGTGATCCGACCCGTCTCAGCCTCCCAAAGTGCTGGGATTACAGGCTTGAGCCACTGCGCCCGGCCTCAGTGTGCTCTTAAAATTAGCTTTTATCTAAACGAATCTGTGTCTACTTTAAAGGATTGAAAATTAAAAAAATAAGCTTTTCAGAGGCAAAAAACAAAGCAATAAATCGGAAGTACTAGATAATGATAATCTGGAGTCAGAAAAAAATCACAGAAGATTTAACTGTTAATATGATTTACATATATTTCAAAAAAGCAGAGAAGAATATCTACATATATCCAAATTCTTTAAGAAAAGAGGCAACAGCAAAATATTTTTTTTGAAACTTTTAAAAAAGTTTTGAACTCTTGGACATCTTAAATTTGCACACTGTATGCACTTGAAAGAATGTTTGCAGGGGAAAAACCGGAAGAGAAAAAAGATGTTATATAAAATCCATGAGTGCACAGGAGCAGTGCAATAGAATAGAGGGCTAGAAATAATGCCGCCCTCCTACCACCATCAGATTCTGACAAAGCTGAGAAGAAGAACGTGGGAGGAATTCTTTCTTTAATAAATGGTGCTGGAATAACTAGCTAGCATTATGTAGAAGTCTGAAACTGGACCCCTTCATTACACCATATACAAAAATCAACTTAAGATAAATTAGAATAAATGTAAAACTTAAAATTATAAAAAACCCTGCAAAATAACCTAGGAAATACTATTCTAGACACAAATTGGTAAAGACTTTATGACGAAGCTACCAAAAGCAACAGTAACAAAGGAAAAATTGACAAATGGGATCTATTTGAACTTAAGAGTTTCTTCACAGCAAAGGAAACTATCAACAGAGTAAACAGACAACATACAGAAGAAAAGAAAATATTTGCAAACTTTGCCTCTGACAGATGTCTAGTATCCAGAATTTATTAAGAACTTAAACAAGTTTACAAGAAAACCAAACAACCTCATTAAAAAGTAGGCAAAAGGCCGGGCCACCACAAGCCTGTAATCCCAGCACTTTGGGAGGCCTAGACAGGTGGATCACGAGGTCAGAAGATCGAGACCATCCTGGCTAACACGGTGAAACCCCGTCTCTACTAAAAAAATACAAAAACTAGCCGGGCGAGGTAGCAGGCGCCTGTAGTCCCAGCTACTCCGGGAGGCTGAGGCAGGAGAATGGCGTGAACCCGGGAGGCGGAGCTTGCAGCGAGCTGAGATCCGGCCACTGCACTCCAGCCTGGGGGACAGAGCGAGACTCTGTCTCAAAAAAAAAAAAAAAAAAAAAGTAGGCCAAAAACATAAACAGGTGCTTTTCAAAAGAAGACATACATGTGGCGACCAAGCATATAAAAAAAAGATCATTGCTAATGATTAGAGAAATTAAAAGAAAAACCACAGTGAGATACCACCTCACACCAGTCAGAATGGCTATTTTTAAAAAGTCAAAAAATAACAGATGCTGGCAAGGTTGCAGAGAAAAGGGAATGCTTATACTCTTCTGGTGGGAGTATAAATTAGTTCAACAACTGTAAAAAGCAGTGTGGTGATTCCTTATGGAACTAAAAACAGAATTATCATTTGACCCAGGAACCTCATAACTGGGTATATACCCAAAGAAATATAAATTATTATATTATAAAGACATATTCACATGCATGTTCACTGCAGCACTATTCACAATAGAAAAGACATGGACAGGCCCTATATGCCTATCAATGATAGACTCGATAAAGAAAATATGGTACGGTCAGAAGCTGTGGCCCATACCTGCAATCCCAGCACTTTGGGAGGCCGAGGCGGGTGGATCGTCTGAACTTAGAAGTTTGAGACTAGCCTAAGCAACATGGCAAAATCCTGTCTCCGCGAAAAAAAAAATAAAATAAAATTGGCCAGGCGTAGTAACGCACACATGTAGTTCCAGATACTTAAGAGGATGAGGTAGGAGAGAATTGCTTGAGCCTGAAAGGTTGAAGCTAAAGTAAACCAATATCATGCCATGGCACTCTAGCCTGGGCAGTAAGGGAGACCCTGTCTCCAAAAATAAAAGATTTAGTGAAAACAAAGTATGGTACATAAACATCATGCAATACTCTGCAGCAATTAAAAAGAAAATGATGTCCTTTACAATAACATCGATGAAGCTGGAGATCATTATTTTTAGAAAACTAATGCAGAGCCTGGGCACAGTGGCTCACGCCTGTAATCCCAGCACTTTGGGAGGCCAAAGCGGGCGGATCACCTGAGGTTGGGAGTTTGATACCAGCCTGACCAACATGGAGAAACCCTATCTCTACTCAAAATACAAAAAAATTAGCTCGGCATAGTCGCGCATGCCTGTAATCCCAGCTACTCAGGAGGCTGAGGCAGGAGAATTGCTTGAATCAGGGAGGAAGAGGTTGCAGTGAGCTGGGATCATGCCATTGCACTCTAGCCTGGGCACGAAGAGTGAAACTCCGTCTCAAAAGAAATACATTAATTAATTTAAAAATCAGACTTTATGAGCCCCGGCCCCGGACCCTGCAGCTGCCGAGATGTTGATGCCTAAGAAGAACCGGATTGCCATTTACGAACTCCTTTTTTTTTTTTTTTTTTTTTTGAGACGGAGTCTCGCTCTGTCACCCAGGCTGGAGTGCAGTGGCCGGATCTCAGCTCACTGCAAGCTCCGTCTCCCGGGTTCACGCCATTCTCCTGCCTCAGCCTCCCGAGTAGCTGGGACTACAGGCGCCTGCCATCTCGCCCGGCTAGTTTTTTGTATTTTAGTAGAGACGGGGTTTCACCGTGTTAGCCAGGATGGTCTCGATCTCCTGACCTCGTGATCCGCCCGTCTCGGCCTCCCAAAGTGCTGGGATTACAGGCTTGAGCCACCGCGCCCGGCCTACGAACTCCTTTTTAAGGAGGGAGTCATGGTGGCCAACAAGGATGTCTACATGCCTAAGCACCCGGAGCTGGCAGACAAGAATGTGCCCAACCTTCATGTCATGAAGGCCATGCAGTCTCTCAAGTCCCGAGGCTACGTGAAGGAACAGTTTGCCTGGAGACGTTTCTACTGGTACCTTACCAATGAGGGTATCCAGTATCTCCGTGATTACCTTCATCTGCCCCCGGAGATTGTGCCTGCCACCCTACGCCGTAGCCGTCCAGAGACTGGCAGGCCTCGGCCTAAAGGTCTGGAGGGGGAGCGACCTGCGAGACTCACAAGAGGGGAAGCTGACAGAGATACCTACAGACGGAGTGCTGTGCCACCTGGTGCCGACAAGAAAGCCTAGGCTGGGGCTGGGTCAGCAACCGAATTCCAGTTTAGAGGCGGATTTGGTCGTGGACGTGGTCAGCCACCTCAGTAAAATTGAAGAGTATTATTTTGCATTGAATAAATTTACAGCCAAAAAACCTTACAAAAGAAAATTCAGACTTTATTAAAGATCTTCTGTAGAAAAGAATCCTGCAAAACAAGGTCTTCAACTTACTGTACATATTAAAATTTGAGAGGTGCCTTCTAACCCAACATGTCTTTTCCATCTGAAAAATATTCACAACTCATTCTGTATGAAGAAAATACAGCACTGAACAATATACATGTTGGCGAGGCCGGGCGAGGTGGCTCATGCCTGTAATCCCAGCACTTTGGGAGGC
The DNA here is from genome assembly GCF_002776525.5 of Piliocolobus tephrosceles. Lineage (NCBI taxonomy): Eukaryota > Metazoa > Chordata > Mammalia > Primates > Cercopithecidae > Piliocolobus > Piliocolobus tephrosceles. The sequence goes on along the minus strand of NC_045454.1, from coordinate 33,148,090 downwards.
CGAGGCGGGTGGATCATTGCCGAGACCAGCTCAGTCAGGGAGACCCTAGCCCAGCCGTGCTGGAGGAATTAAAGATTCACACACAGAAATATAGAGGTGTGAAGTGGGAAATCAGGGGTCTCACAGCCTTCAGAGCTGAGAGCCTCCAGCAGAGATTTACCCACGTATTTATTAACAGCAAGCCAGTGATAAGCATTGTTTCTATAGATTATACATTAACTAAAAGTATTCCTTATGGGAAATAAAGGGATGGGCCAAAGTAAAGGGATGGGTTCGGCTAGTTATCTGCATTAGGAGCATGTCCTTAAGGCAGAGATCGCTCATACTATTTTTTTTTAGTTTAAGAACACCTTTACACAGTTTTCCGCCCTTGGCGGGCCAGATGTTCCTTGCCTTCATTCCGGTAAACCCACAACGTTCCAGCGTGGGTGTCATGGCCATCACGAACATGTCACAGTGTTGCAGAGATTTTGTTTATGACCAGTTTTGGGGCCAGGTTATGGCCAGATTTTGGGGGGCCTGTTCCCAACAGATCATGATGTCAGGAGTTCAAGACCAGCCTGGCTAACATAGCAAAATCCTGTCTCTACTATAAATACAAAAATTAGCCAGTCCTGGCGGCAGATGACTCTAATCCCAGCTACTAGGGAGGCTGAGGCAGGAGAATCGCTTGAACCCGGGAGGCAGGGGTTGTGGTGAGCCAAGATCGAGCCACTGCACTCCAGCCTGAGCAACAGAGTGAGACCCTCCAAAAACAAAACAAAATATATATATATATTTATTTATATATATATATTTATATATATATTTATTTATATATATATATTTATATATATATACGCATGTTTGGGTTCATGCCCTTAATTTTATACTATATTATCTATCATTATAAGAACTGATCTTGTGGATCTTATGCTATTCTTTTTTCTCAGTTAGAGAATACATTAGAGAATATTTCTGTGTTGAAAATTATTTTATTGGATAATTTTAGTAAGTCCTATAAATCAGAGCCAGTCCTCTTTACTCTGTCATTACACCTTAAGTCAAATTAAAAATTATGCCCATGGCCACGTGGTAAAAATGTGTGTGTGTGTCAGCGACCACTGCAATTTAGAGATGTGGCCAAAGAATTCTCTCTGGAGGAGTGGCATTGCCTGGACACTGCACAGCGGAATTTCCCTAGGGATGTGATGTTAGAGAACTACAGAAACCTGGTCTTCCTTGGTGAGGATAACTTAAGTACATAATTTGTAATATAGGCTGGGCACGGTGGCTCAAGCCTGTAATCCCAGCGCTTTGGGAGGCCGAGACGGGTGGATCACGAGGTCAGGAGATCGAGACCATCCTGGCTAACACGGTGAAACCCCGTCTCTACTAAAAATACAAAAACTAGCTGGGCGAGGTGGCGGGTGCCTGTAGTCTCAGCTACTCGGGAGGCTGAGGCAGGAGAACGGCGTAAACCCGGTAGGCGGAGCTTGCAGTGAGCTGAGATCTGGCCACTGCACTCCAATCCAGGCCACAGAGCAAGACTCCGCCTCAAAAAAAAAAAAAATAAAAAATAATAATAATAATTTGTAATATAGCCTAAAGGTTTTATTTCTCTTTTCTGTAGAATGTGTTTTAGTCATTTATTCTTTGCATAAAAGAGTTTCAGATCCCCTTTTCCCAGAAAATCTTCAAAATTTTGTTCATTTAGAAAAGAATTCTTCAAGATGTTTCATTTGAATCCAAACTTTCCACATTCCTGAGTTGAGCTATATTCTTCACTCTAAATTAGTGGTAATTCCAGAAATATAGTGGCATAAAATATTGTTGCCCCACTTGAAAATCTAATTGCCACCACCAATTTTTGATTCAGTAGTACCAGATAGTAAAATTAAGAAGCCTACAAATTGTAAGTATTTTCTAAATATTTAGAAATTTCTGTTATAACTTAATATTTTTGTATTAATGTACTAAAATATTTTATCACATCCTCTCTGCTGAGCACATTACTAGCTTGTAATTAGAGAATATGAGCAAGATTTATGTCTTTTTTATTTTTAATAAAGCAGGTATTGTTTTCTCTAAGCAAGACCTGAACACCTGTCTGGAGCAAGGAAAAAACCTTTGACTATGAAGCGATATGAGATGATTGCCAAAGCCCCAGATAGGTGCGAGTGAAAATGAATACAACAGATGACACAGATAAGAGGTCCCAAGGTTAAAGAGAAAGCAAGTCTTAGATGTGATTTGGGAAGCTGTGTTCCAAAGAAAATAGTTCCTGGGATGCTGATATATATATATATTACTCTCACAGATGGACATCTTCTGTCTTATGCTTTTTTTTTTTTTTTTTTTTTGAGACAGAGTCTCGTTCTGTCGCCCAGGCTGGAGTGCAGTGGCCGGATCTCAGCTCACTGCAAGCTCCCTCTCCCAGGTTTATGCCATTCTCCTGCCTCAGCCTCCCGAGTAGCTGGGACTACAGGCGCCCGCCACGTCGCCCGGCTAGTTTTTTTTTGTATTTTTTAGTAGAGACGGGGTTTCACCGGGTTACCAGGATGGTCTCGATCTCCTGACCTCGTGATCCGCCCGTCTCGGCCTCCCAAAGTGCTGGGATTACAGGCTTGAGCCACCACGCCCGGCCTGTCTTATGCTTTTAAATTCTCTAAGAATTCTATTTTTTGTTTGGTGAGCTTCCTTCAAGTTCACGGTGAGAGCCAAAGTCATCTTCATGGGATATAAGAGACTGCACGATCTAACTGCTTTCCATTATTTTGGAGACACACAAATATCTGCATAATTTTGAGAAATTAAAACTATGTTTTAGTTGTCTTTTTGCATCAGGTCTGAAATGTGTGAGAGTAGCAGTTTCTGTTGCATTTTTTTTGTTCGTTTTTCTGCATAGTCCATTCTGTTTTTATTACTATATAGCCTTGAAATATAGTTTGAAATTGTAAGTATGATATCCTTCTGCTTTGTTCATTTTCCTCATGATTACTTTGGCTATTCAAAGTTTATTTTACTTTCATGTAAATTTTAGAATTGTGATTTCCATTACTGTGAAAAAATACCACAGGAATTTTGAAAGAAAATTTATTGCATCTATAGATTACTTTGGATAATATGGCACTGAAACAATATTTATTCTTTCAAGCCATAGACAAAATATTTTAAAATTTATTTGGATCTTCTCTAATTGTTGCATTTTTTTTTTTTTTTTTTTTTTTGAGGCGGAGTCTCGCTCTGTCGCCCGGACTGGAGTGCAGTGGCCGGATCTCAGCTCACTGCAAGCTCTGCCTCCCGGGTTTATGCCATTCTCCTGCCTCAGCCTCCGGAGTAGCTGGGACTACAGGCGCCCGCCACCTCGCCCGGCTAGTTTTTTTTTTTTTTTTGTATTTTTAGTAGAGACGGAGTTTCACCGTGTTAGCCAGGATGGTCTCGATCTCCTGACCTCGTGATCCGCCCGTCTCGGCCTCCCAAAGTGCTGAGATTACAGGCTTGAGCCACCGCGCCCGGCCTGCATTTTTTTTTTGTAAAGATTTTTTACCTCCTTGGTTAAATTCTTCTTCAGAAATTTATTAATTAATGCCATAGTAAATAAGATTTTTTCTTCCTCTGTTTTATCAGATAGTTTAAGTGGATGAAACCATGCATATATTTGTATGTTAATTTTACATTTTGATAATTTACTGAGTGTATTTATTAGTTTAGATAGGTTTCAATGTACTGTTTATGGTTTTTTTTTTTTTTTTTTTTTTGAGATGGAGTCTTGCTCTGTCGCCCGGGCTGGAGTGCAGTGGCTGGATCTCTGCTCACTGTAAGCTCTGCCTCCCAGGTTCATGCCATTCTCCTGCCTCAGCCTCCGGAGTAGCTGGGACTACAGGCGCCCGCCACCTCACCCGGCTAGTTTTTTGCATTTTTAGTAGAGATGGGGTTTCACCGTGTTAGCCAGGTTGGTCTCAATCTCCTGACCTCGTGATCCGCCCATCTCGGCCTCCCAAAGTGCTGGGATTACAGGCTTGAGCCACCGTGCCCAGCCTGTTTATGGTTTTTTAAATATAAGATTGTGTGAGCCACAAACAGCAGCTTTTTACTTATTTTTCAATTTCAATGACTTCTATCATTTCTTTGACTATTTCTTCTGCCACATACTTCCAGTGCTAGATTAAAATAGAAGCATCGACAATGGGCACCATAGTTTTGTATTGGTGTCTAAATTTGATGGAGCAAACACTTCTTCATGTTTTCATAAACTGATTTTAGAAGGTAAAGATCTTCTTTTGTTGGGCCCTTAGGGTGATGATGCCCTCTGAATTTGTAGTGAAGAGGGATTGTAGCTTGGTCACAAGGCTGCTGTGTCTGCACTAAGGTCCACCTTTAGTTGGCTTGGTACAGGGGCTTGGGTAGTTGTAATTCTCATTTTATTTTTGGACAGACTGAATATCCTTCAGGACTTTGCTCCACAGGGCAGACACTGGGGCAGGTTTTTGCAGTTGGTTCTGCATATAGTGGGCCTTATAGCAGGATGTGGATGAGTATGGCTTTCACTGAGTACCAGAGAACATTTCCTCAGGTAACTGTACATTTCTATGTAGGCAGAACTGGCCACAAACTGTGGCTCAGGTAACTGAAACTGAGACATTGAGCTGCTTCAGAAACCAGAGTAAAGGCCAATGTCCGCAGGTCTGCTTATGTGGCTGTAAATGGGTGCCATTGCACTCCAACCTGGGTGACAAGAGTGAAACTGCATCTCAATAAATAAATGAATAAAAATAAAAGAACTGAGAACTTGTTATAGACTTTGCCACATTCTTCACATTTGTAGGGTTTCTGTCTAGTATGAATTATGCATAATAAGGGTTGAGAACTTCCTTAAAAAGTTTTGTCAGCCAGGCATGGTGGCTCATGCCTGTAATCCCAACACTTTGGGAGGCCAAAGCAGGCAGACCACCTGAGGTCAGGAGTCTGAGACCAGCCTGACCAACATGGAGAAACCCCATCTCTACTAAAAATACAAAATTAGCCAGGTGTGGTGGCGCATGCCTATAATCCCAGCTACTCAGGAAGGCTGAGGCAGGAGAGTCGCTTGAACCCAGGAGGTGGAGGCCATGGTGAGCCAAAATTGCACCATTGAACTCCAGCCTGGGCAACAAGAGCAAAACTTGCTCTCAAACAAAAATAAATAAATAGTAATAATAGAATAAAGCTTTGTCACTGTAAAGGTAAACTGAGGCTGGAGCCGAACCAGGAACAAAGACACAAGGCAAATGGCAGTAAGAATAGCCTTTTATTAGGGCTTACAGGCAAGATTCCTTGGTCCAAAGGTGTGGGCCAAGGAAGTCACGCTGAGGGAGGAGGGTAGGGGCTTTTTATAGCCCGAGAGGTAGGGAAGCTGGTTGTGCAAACAGGGCTGGGGGGTCTTGAAACTACGAGGGCAGGAATCGAGTAAGGGTCATGAGGAAGAGGTCTTTGGAAAATGTCAACCAAAACTGCTGTTTACGAACTTGTGGAATGCAGGTGAGCTGCAGGTCATGGGGGAGCGTGGTTGCCCAACCAGAACTCTGAGACACATAAGTCTGCGGGTGTGTACAAGGGTGAAGGGAGTCTTTAACAAAAGGCCTGCTATGCTGGGTAACACCGCCATGTTGGGTCTAGATTCCTGCCTAACATTCCAACCTCTTTCTAGTAAGAAAATGGGGTGACGTGTTCATCTGGCTGCTTCCTGCTGGTATGGGTTGTTGTGGGGTTCTTCGGAGGTCTGAACTCGGGTTTGGGGTGGAGCAGCATCTGATTGAAAGTAACCTGGGAGACTTCTTTCATGTGGTCCTGGATGAAGCGGAGGATGCAGGGAGCTATGAGTAGTAAGAAGCGGGGCTTAGAAAGAGTAGGACTTAACTGGCCACAGACGACTGCCACCATCTAAGTGAGGGCCCTGATCTGAGGTTTTTCTGGTGGAGTCTTTCCTGAATGTTTTCTAGAGTGAGGAGATTGGTTTCTACTAGTCCTGACTCATTGACGTAGTGTTCGGCCGGGAAGGGGAAAGGAGAGGGTTAGGTTAGAGGAGTTAAAAGGGCTGGGTAAGGGTACTGCAACCAGTGGGGGCTTATTCAAGGCTACACACAAGAAAAGAGAGATGTTGTGTACCTCGGCCATGTGTACCACTTGAGCCCCTTCCCTGACTAAGGTTAGCCAGGAAAAAGGGTTGCTGCTGTCCTGCGGCTTGCTGCCTGGGCTAGAGCTGAGATGGCTTCCTCCTGTTGTCTGATGTCAGAGGCCAGGCTGACGAGGCTGCTTACGACTTTGATGTAGGCCTTAAAGATACTGAATCGGGCCACGGGATAAGACTCACTGTGCCCACCAGTCCTAGGAAGGACAAGATCTCTTCTGCATCCTGAGGAGGCTGGAGAGTTTCAATGAGGCTTATTCTATCTGCTTTGAGGCTTTTTGTAGTGGGTGTGAGGAGTATGCCTAGGTAGGTGACAGAAGGGCTACAAAGTTGAGCCTTAGCTGGGGTAACCTGATAACCTCGGTTGCCTAGAAAATTTTAAAGTGTAACAGTATCTGCAAGGGAGCACTCCTAGGAAGGACTACATAGTAATAAGTCATTGACATATTGCAATAGTTTGCTGTGGGTCAGGGGACAGAGGACAACATCCTGTGCCAGTGCCTGTCCAAAAAAATGGGGGCTACCACGGAACCTTTGAGGCAAAACAGTCCAAGTCAGCTGGGAAGAAATATGAGTGTCTGGATCTTCCAATGTAAAAGCAAACAGAGTGGCAGTCTGGGTGTAGAGGGATGGTAAAGAAGGCATCCTTCAGGTCAAGGACAGTGAAATGGGTGGTGTCAGGGGGAACGCACGAGAGGAGTGTATATGGATTAGGAACAACTGGAAAGGTAGGGACTACTGCCTCATGGATGAGGCATAGGTCCTGCATGAGACGATAGGCCCCAGAGCTTTTCCGTACAGGCAGGATAGTATTGCATGGTGAGTTGGCGGGAACTAGAATGTGCTGCTGGGGCAGGTGCGTGATGATAGGTTTTAGTCCCTGTCGGTGTTCAAGGGGCATAGGGAACTGGGGCCTAGAGGGAAACTGAGAAGGGTCTTTTAGCCGGATGCGGACCGGAGTGTGGTGCCAGGCAATGATTGGGCGGAGGTGTCCCACACCTTAGGGTTAATGGGGACTGGAAATGGGAGTGTGGGGGTCAGCCTGGAGGGGTTTGTCAGGTGAGAGAAGGGGGAAGAGGAACGCGAGGTGTGGGGAGGGGTTGGGTTGGAAGTGAACTGAGGCCCCTAGCTTGGAGAGGAGATCTCGTCCTAACAAGGGGACTGGGCACGAAGGAATGATAAGAAATGAGTGCGAGAAGAGGGAGCCATCCAAGTGGCAAGACAGAGGAGGAGTCTGGAGGTAGGTGGAGGGAGTGCTGTCAATTCCCATGACTGTGACAGTGGAGGGGTGGCTGGGACCACTGAAGGAAGGCAAAACAGAGTAGGTAGCCTCTGTGTCCATAAGGAAGGATATGGACTTATGCGCTACCTGGAGCATAACCCTGGGCTCGGCAAGAGTGAGAGGGGTCCCCGAGTCTGGGTCTCTTCAATCTTCATCAGTGTCGACGAGCTGGAAGGCGCCTCCAATACCTGGAGGAGGGTCATCATGTGGAGGCGCAGCGACCGTCCTTAGGTCGGGGCAGTCTGACTTCCAGTGGCCCATCTGCCGACAGTTCAGACAGGGGTGGGTTGGCTTCTTTGCGTTAGGGCACTGCCTGGCCCAGTGGCCGCCGTTGCCGCACTTGAAGCAGGCACCAGGTGGCGCTCGGGTAGTACTTCCTTTCTGGGAGCTCCTGGAGCCGGCTGGCCTCAGGGCTGCTACCAAGGCCTGGGTTTGGAGTTGTACCTTCTGTTTTAGCCTGGCCTGTCATTGGGCCTCAGCTGCTTCCTCCCTGGAGTTGTAGACCTTGAAGGCCAGTTCGACTAAATCCTGGATGAGAGTTTGAGGGCCTTCCTCCACCTTTAAAAATTTTTTTTGGATATCAGGGGCCGACTGAGAAATAAAGTATGAAGCTAAGACGGCTCCTCCTGCAGGGGAGGCAGGGTCAAGGCGGGTGTACTGAATAAGTGACTCTGTCAGTCGGTTAAGAAAAACAGCTGGATTTTCATGAGCCTTGGACTACCTCATTTAACTTATTAAAATTGCCTGACTTATTGGAGGCTGCCTGCATGCCAGCAAGAAGGCATTGGACCATCATATCTCGGCAGTGGCGGCCTGCCTGACCAACCTGCTAGTCCTAGTTGGGCTTGGCTGAGGGCACCACCTCAGTGCCAACTGGCATGGCATGGTCAGTTAAATGAAATAAGTCAGCGTGCTGCCTGGCTGCCGCTAGGATATGCTCCCGTTCCTCAGGGGACAGGGTTGAGGTCATAACAACATGGGGATCATGCCAGGTGAGGTCATATGCCTGGCACAGGTATCTGAACTTTTTGAAGTACTGAGTAGTGTTGGCCAAGAAAGAGCCTACACGCTCTTCAATCTTAGACAGGTCTGCCAGCGAAAACAGCACATGGACCCGGACTACTCCTTTGGTGCCTGCCACCTCTCACAAGGGACACAGGAGGTCGGTCCTGGACCACATATGGGCTGAGACAGGCGAGGAAAGGGAGGAGGTGGAGGTAGGGGAGACAGAATCTGTCAGATATGGCGAGGGCACAGGACAGGTGGAAGGGAGGGGAGGCGCTGATGAGGACGGGGATAATGGCGGGTCAGGGTAAGGAGAAGGTTGGGTGGGAGACCGAAGGAGTGGCCGGGATAGGGTGTCAGGAGGCTCAGAAAAAGAGGAGGAATCATCCCTTTCCTTGCTCGAGGGAAGAGACTTTGCGAGTAGGACCTGAGCTAACGAGCATTGAGTGCAGAGATCTGGGTGAGAATGCAAGTCCTAAAAGGCTTGAACATAGGGTATCTCGTACCATTTGCTTAGTCTCTTGCAGAAGTTGGTCAGATCTATGAGGATGTTAAAAGTCTAGAGTGCCTTTGGCAGGCCACTGAGACTGATTATCCAATTTATACTGCGGTCATGCTACTGTGCAGAAGAAAATGAGCTGCTTTTGTTTTAAGTCTTGGCTGAGACTTAAAGTCTGGAAATTAGGCCAGGCGCGGTGGCTCAAGCCTGTAATCCCAGCACTTTGGGAGGCCGAGACGGGCGGATCACGAGGTCAGGAGATCGAGACCTTCCTGGCTAACCCGGTGAAACCCCGTCTCTACTAAAAATACAAAAAAAAAACTAGCCGGGCGAGGTGGCGGGCGCCTGTAGTCCCAGCTACTCCGGAGGCTGAGGCAGGAGAATGGCATAAACCCGGGAGGCAGAGCTTGCAGTGAGCTGAGATCCGGCCACTGCACTCCAGTCCGGGCGACAGAGCGAGACTCCGCCTCAAAAAAAAAAAAAAAAAAAAAAAAGTCTGGAAATTAGCCAAGAGGCACCTCAGAGGGGATTTTCAGTTTGGTTTGGACTGGGTAGTTCCCATGATCCTAAGGCGGGCAGTCCGGTGGCAATGGGAGCGTCCTCTCACTGCCAGGCGGAGTGCAGGGTACAGTGGCTTCCGGGGAGGTCGGACATCTCCTAGTCCCCAGTGCTGAGGTCACAGTTGACCGGAGAGAGCCCCTGACGCGGTCACGCATTTCGGACAGGGACTCCCGGAGGGAGCCTACAGGACAAGGGAAAACTTACCCAGCAGTGATCGAACTGAGTCTTGGATTTGGTGAGACGGCTCCCGGCTCGGAAAGGAGGTCCTGGCTTGGGGAGCGGAGAGCCTGCCCGACCCGGCAGGGATCCGGGGAGGGGGTCTCCTCCTGGGTTTCGGCACCAAATGTAAAGGTAAACTGAGGCTGGAGCCAAAACGGCAACGAAGACACAAGGCAAATGGCAGTGAGAACAGCCTTTTATTAGGGCTTGTGGGCGAGGTTCCTCGGTCACAAGGTGTGGGCTGAGGAAGTCGCACTGAGGGACAAGGGTAGGGGCTTTTTATAGCCCGAGAAGTAGGGAAGCTGGTTGTGCAAACAGGGCCTGGGGGGTCTTGAAACTACTGGGGCAGGAGTCGAGTAAGGGTCATGAGGGAGGGGTCTTTGGAAACTGTCAACCGAAACTGCTGTTTACGAACTTGTGGAATGCAGGTGAGCTGCAGGTCATGAGGGAGTGTGGTTGCCCAACCAGAACTCTGACACATGTAAGTCTGCGGGTGTGTACAAGGGTGAAGGGAGTCTTTAACAAAAGGCCTGCTACGCCGGGTAACGCCACCATGTTGGGTCTAGATTCCTGCCTAACAGTCACATTCTTGGTTTCTGTCCAATATGAATTCTCTTATGTTTATTAAAGTCTGAGGACCAGTTAAAAGCTTTGCCACATTCTTTACATTTGTAAGGTTGCTCTCCAGTATGAGTTGCCTTATGTTCCATTAGATTTGAGGATGTAGTATAGGCTTTGTCACATTCTTCACATTTGTAGGGTTTCTCTCCCGTATGAGTTCTCCTATGTTTATGGAGGCCTGCAGACCATGTAAAAGCTTTGCCACATTCTTCACATTTGTATGGCTTCTCTCCAGTATGAATGATCTTATGCATAGTAAGGTGTGAGGAACGGGTGAAGGCTTTGTCACATTTATCACACTTGTATGGTTTCTCTCCCGTATGAATCTTCTCGTGTTTACGAAGGATTGAGGATAAAATAAAGGCTTTGCCACATTTATCACACTTGTATGGTTTCTCTCCTGTATGAATCTTCTCGTGTTTACGAAGGACTGAGGATGAAATAAAGGCTTTTCCACATTTATCACACTTGTATGGTTTCTCTCCAGTATGAATTTTCTTATGTGTAGAAAGAGTTGCACGATGGTTAAAAGCTTTGCCACATTCTTTACATTTGTAGGGTTGTTCTCCAGTATGGATTATCTTATGTGTAGTAAGGGTATAGGAGTACTTAAAGGCTTTGCCACATTCTCCACATTTGTAGGGTTTCTCTCCAGTATCAATTTTTTTATGTGTAGTATGGGTTGAGGACTGGTTAAAATCTTTGTCACATTCTACATATTTCAAAGTGTTTTTTTCAGTATATCTTCTCTTATGTCTCTCTGAATTTGAAAATTGATGAAAGACTTTCACATATCTACCACATGGAAATATTTTGCTCTGGGTAGTTGCCAAACATTGGTTAAGCCCATTGTGACCTCTTTTGTGTACCTCACACTCATCCATGCTTTCACAGACTTTTTTAAACTGTAAATTGCCATGTCCATATTTTTCAAATTTTCTAAGTATCACTTTTTGGAAAGAATCTTTTATGCTCTGCTCTGGCCGAAAGTCTTGGGCAAAATGAGAACACATAACTGAAAGAAACAATAAAAACACATTACTTCAATTGCTAGACTCAGATAAATACACTTTACAAATCTAACCTATAAAGTTATAAAAACTACATAAGCAAGATGACATAGCAAAATATCTCAAGCTGTAATTTCTTCCTAGACATATAAATGTAACAAAAACATACTGCCGAAAATACATTTGTGAAAAATGTACAAATGAGTTAAGTGTGTGAAAGGCCCTGGGTGAGCATAAAGCAAACAGTCACAAAGAAGATAAAGAAACGTCTGTTACTTATGTGCAACAGCTCTTCTTGCTCCCCAGCGTAACATTGTGCCTTTAAAAGTAAATTGCCAACCTGGTACAGTGGCTCACGTCTGTAATACCAGCACTATGGGAGGCTGATGTGAATCACTTGAGGTCAGGAGTTCAAGGCCAGCCTGACCAAGATGGTGAAACCTATCTCTACTAAAATTACAAAAAGTTAGCCAGTCATGGTCATCGGCAGCTGTAATCCCAACTACTCAGGAGGCCAAGGCATGAGAATTTCTTGAATCCAGGAGGCGGAGGTTGCAGTAAGCCAAGATTGCACCACTGCACTCTGGCCTGGGTGACAGAGTGAGACTCTGTTTCAAAAAAATAGTAAGAATAAAATAAATTGCCAACAAGGCATAATGGCTCATGCCTGTAATTCCAGCAATTTGGGAGGGCAAAGCAGGAGGATCACCTGAAGTCAGGAGTTTGAGACCAGCCTGAACAACATGGTAAAACCCCATCTCTACTAAAATACAAAAAAAATTAGCCAGGCATGGTAACAGGTACCTGTAATCCCTAGCTACTTTGGAGGCTGAGGCAGGAGAATTGTTTCAACTGTGGAGGTAGAGAATGTAGCGAGCAAAAATCATGCCACTGCACTCCAGACTGGGTAAGAGTGAGACTCTGTCTCACACACACACACAAAAATGTAAATTGCGCCAACTCCTGGTTTCCTTTTTAAAAAACAATGTATGTACATTGGTGCATACATCTTTATTTCTGTCTTCTAGGGGCTTTTTTAGATACCAGATAATGTGTCCCATGACAAAAAATGCTGAAAACAATGGTGATATACATTGGAATGACACTTTGCTGCGTCTAAAGGTAAATTATAGAGAAGCAGAGAAACTGCAGTACCCCAAACAGGGAATGGGTGTTGCTGCGTCTAAAGGTAAATTATAGAGAAGCAGAGAAACTGCAGTACCCCAAACAGGGAATGGGTGTAGCAAGTGATTACCGACTATTAAGAAGAAATAGGCCGGGCGTGGTGGCTCAAGCCTGTAATCCCAGCACTTTGGGAGGCCGAGACGGGCGGATCATGAGGTCAGGAGATCGAGACCATCCTGGCTAACACGGTGAAACCCCGTCTCTACTAAAAAATACAAAAAGCTAGCCGGACAAGGTGGCGGGCGTCTGTAGTCCCAGCTACTCGGGAGGCTGAGGCAGGAGAATGGCATAAACCCGGGAGGCAGAGCTTGCAGTGAGCTGAGATCCAGCCACTGCACTCCAGCCCAGGCGACAGAGCGAGACTCAGTCTCAAAAAAAAAAAAAAAAAAAAAAAAAAAGAAGAAATACAAATAAGCTGATTTAACTAAAATAAACACAAAATTTTAGACAAGATTCATCCTAAAAACATGTTTGAGAAATTCCCAGAATCTCTAGCCAAGACAATTGATTTCAGACTACACCAGGACAAAGCTATATTACAAAGATTGTAACAGGTAGCTTTTTGTTAATTTCCAAATCTCTATCAAAGATTGTAATATATACTAAATATTAAAACAACATGGCCCCATCAAAAAAATTTTCAAAAGCATCCATAAAAAGTACATAAAGTAATTTTTAAAATTCCAAATGAATTGAACAGCCCAGTGTTGCAGGCTCATTCCTGTAATCCCAACATACTGGGAGATCAAGGTGGGAAAATCACATGACGTCAGGAGTTTGAGACCAGACAGGCCAACACGGTGAAACCCTGTATCTACTAAAAATACAAAAATTAGCTGGGCATGGTGGCAAGTGCCTGTAATCCCACCTACTTGAAAGGCTGACACAGGAGAATTGCTTGAACCTGGGCGGGGAATGTTGCAGTGAGTGGAGATTGTACCACTGCACTGCAGCCTGGGCAACAGAGCAACACTGTCTCAAAAATAAAATAAAAAAGGCCAGGCACGGTGGCTGATGCCTGTAAACTCAGCACTTTAGGAGGCTGAGGTGGGTGGATCATTTGAGGTCAGCAGTTCAAGATCAGCCTGGCTGAGATCGCACCACTGTACTCCAGCCTTGGTGACAGAAAAAGACTCTATATAAGAAAAAAAATAGAAACCCCGACAACTACTGAAAATCAGAAAAATGAGAATAAAAAGAAATACTAAAATACCAAAAAACCAAAAATTGTGGATATAAAAAATACAAAAAATAACTGAA
>NC_045454.1:33095274-33134200 GCF_002776525.5 Piliocolobus tephrosceles | reverse complement strand
GCGTAAATCTCTTGATACACAATACGAAACGATATAATGTGTGACATGAATAACAAAGGATGTAAAAAGGTATAGTTTTATATTCAATTGAAGTCAAGATGTCATGGGATTTAAGCATATTGTTATGTTTCATAAACTCTCATTTTTCAAGGTGATCACAAAAATACCTATAAAAGATATGCAAAAGAAGATGAAAAAGGAATCAAAGTATGCCACTACAAAATTAACGAAACAAAAACAAAGGCAGTAAGAGAGGAAATGAGGGAAAACATATTTATGACAAGCAGAGAAAGTAATCAAAAACAAAACACTACTAGTAATTTTATTTCTTTCTGGTATTATTTTAAATATGAACAGATTGAATCCCTTAAAAAAGTAAAATAGCTGAATGAGTTAAAAACAAAATCTTACAATGTGCGTCTTTAGGGGACTCACTTTAGTTTTAAGGAGACAAACAGACTGAAAGTGACAGGATACAAAAATATATTCCATTCAAACAGTAAGCACGAGTGGGTGGGGTGGCCATAAGTTAAAGTTAGACAAAATTCACTTTAAGTAAAAAACTATTACAAAAAATAAAGATTGGTATTACATAATGGCAAAATGGATCCATTTACCAGGAATCTATAACACATATAACTGTTATATAACATTAGCACTCTCAAACATATAAAACAAATATTGACAGAAGTTAAGAAACAAATACACAGCAGCACAATAATTATAGACTTCAAGGCCTCATTCTCAATCATGAATATAAAAAAATCAGATAGATTAATAAGAAAATAAAAAACTTAAACGTTACACACCAATTAGACCTAAGAGACATATACAGAACGTTCCAGTTAAAAGCAGCAGAATACATAATATTCTCAATCACACACACAGCATTCTGTTCGGACGCAAAACAAGTTTTAATAAATTTAAGGAGACAAATCATACAGTGTATGTTTTCTGAACAAAATGGAATGAAACTAGAAATCAAAAGCAGAAGTAAAACTGTAAATCCAAAATATGTGGAAATTAAACCCACTCAAACATATTCTTGCTCAAGGATCAGATAATTTCATTTTGTTAAGATGTCAACATGCACAGCCACATACAAATTCAATGTAATATCAAGATCTTCATGGTAGTTTTTTTTTGCAGAAATATATTTAAGATTCTCAAATTCTTTTAGGAGGTATAACTAGCAAAACACCCTTTAAAAAGAACAACAAAGAGGTATTACACTTCCTGGTTTTATAACATATTAACCAAAGCTATGAAGATACAAATAATGTGGTATTAGCACAAAGAAAAATAAATGGATGGGCCGGGCGCGGTGGCTCAAGCCTGTAATCCCAGCACTTTGGGAGGCCGAGACGGGCGGATCACGAGGTCAGGAGATCGAGACCATCCTGGCTAACACGGTGAAACCCCGTCTCTACTAAAATACAAAAAATTAGCCGGGCGTGTTAGCAGGCGCCTGTAGTCCCAGCTACTCGGGAGGCTGAGGCAGGAGAATGGCGTGAACCCAGGAGGCGGAGCTTGCAGTGAGCTGAGATCCGGCCACTGCACTCCAGCCTGGGCGACAGAGCGAGACTCCGTCTCAAAAAAAAAAAAAAAAAAAAAAAAAAAAAAAAGAAAAATAAATGGATGATAAAACAAAATAGAGAGCTCAAAATTAAGCACGTGTGTACGTAATCAACGGCCTTATATAAGATTGCTATGGCCACACAATGGGGAAGAAAATATTTTTTTTTAACAAATGATGTTGGAAAACTGAGTATTTATCAAAAAACTAGCCGGGCGAGGTGCCCAGCGCCTGTAGTCCCAGCTACTTGGGAGGCTGAGGCAGGAGAATGGCATAAACCCGGGAGGCGGAGCTTGCAGTGAGCTGTGATCTGGCCACTGCACTCCAGCCTGGGCGACAGAGCAAGATTCCGTCTCAAAAAAAAGAAAAAAAGAAAATAAGAGCTCTAAAATTGAGGGAAGCTTTAAAAAGAATTACTTCTTATTTGCAAATTTGTGTTAAAGCCTTCAAGCTGAGGCTAGTTTATCTATGTTTCCACATTCACCAGAATAAGAAAGGCCATTTTTGACTTGGTGATATGACTCTCATGGCCTTAGTGCATTTTTGCTAACAGATGTGAGCAACAAAAACCAATTCTTTCTTTGAAAACATTAAATGTAGCAAGATGCAGGTCAGAGGATACCTCCATTTGTGTACTATTATGAATAAAATTTAAAGGGCAAATAAGATTTTGCATTTATTGAAGTTTTTCTTTACATTTCTATGAGTACAAAAATACCTATTTATTCTTTGAAGTCCTATATCTTTATTCTGTATGCGTATGGAAAAAATGATAGCTAGATCTGTATGTAGATATAAATGGGTAGATAGATAAACACACACATCGGCCAGGCACAGTGGCTCATGCCTGTAATCCCAGCACTTTGGGAGGCCAAGGCGGGTGGATCACGAGGTCAGGAGATAGAGACCATCCTGGCTAACATGGTGAAACCCCGTCTCTACCAAAAATACTAAAAAATTAGCCGAGCGTTGTGGCGGGAGCCTGTAGTCCCAGCTACTCGGGAGGCTGAGGGAGGAAAATGGGAGGTGGAGCTTGTAGTGAGCCAAGATCTCGCCACTGCACTCCAGCCTGGGCGACAGAGCGAGACTCTGTCTCAAAATAAAATAAAATAAAATAAAATAAAATAAAATAAAATAAAATAAAATAATAAAAACACATACATAAAGAATTATATGAGTTTGCCTATGTAGCTATTTATGTATACAAAAGATATTAATCAACAAACATTTTAAATTTCCCAGCCTACACTGAGGATGCAGATATAAGCTTACTCTCACCTATATGGATCCATACCATCTCAGAACGGAACACAGCCATACAATGTTATGTTTAAACATCAACAAAGCTTCACGTTTAGGTGCATGGCCTGGGAAGTAAGTTTTTGGTAAAGCCATGTAAGACTCTAGTTTCAGCTTAGCATTTCAGGGCCCTGCTTCCTTTCTCGCCCTTTGCCTATGTGATTCACATTTGCCATTTGGGTCCTGCCTGGATGCCTTCACTTTCCCAATTTAGCTAATTGACTTACATCCATCTGAGCTAATCATTAAACTCATCTGGGCTGCAGAAGTTGGGAAGGAAAATGATCTCTGACCTATTTATTCTGAGGCTTCTCTACAGGACATATGCAATAATGGAAAATCGTTGACATACCTATGTTACCCATTTTCCATGTATATGTTTATTTAGCCACCTATCTTATATATATATGTATTTAAAAAAAGAAAAAGCTGAAGAGTAGGCCAGAGGTGATTTTTATTTTCCATTCAGGCCAGGTAAATCCAATCAGCCATTAGCTCAGTGAAGATTTATCTAATCCAAGCCACACACCAAATCACGTTGTGCTAAATGTGAAAATGTTCTCATTACTGGGCCCCAGGGTGTTTTAAATTCAGAGTCTACTCACAACAGCCCATGGGGTTCTGTCCATCCAGCTAGAACCCTGCAGACATGCCAGTGGGCCTAATGTTTACCATAAGGAGCTCTGGCCTGATAAGTGTTTGGAGGAACGGAGGCAAGATGGTGCACTTCCGGGTTCTTCATTCCCCCCCCCCCCCCCCCCCCCCCCCCCCCCCCCCACACGCCCATGCCCCGCCTATTGCCCTCCCACTCCTAGAAAAGCCACTCTTGGCCAGTGAGCCACGCGGCCTTCTCACAGCAGGGCGGCCTTCTCGCAGCCCGGCGGTCTTCTCACAACCCCACTGCCGTTGGGATGTCGGGACTGTGGGAAGTCCGTCGGAGAGCCCCAGGGGGGGGACTCTGCCGGCCTCCTTTGCCGGAGGCCGACAGACTTCTCCCCCACACCTTAGGTTACCAAAATAAACGTGCAGTTTTGCTGTTACACTTGCCTACCCGCTGGTTCTTTTGCACCCGCTCGGCTGGTCTTAGAAAAAACAAATCAATAAGAACCACCTTTGGTCCTTCAGTGCAGTGTCACTATCACCTGTTGGAATGCAGCAGGGTAACATGTATCATTATATTTGCTTTTACTATCACAGTCTCTCTTCTAACAAGAAACCTAGGCTTTTAGCCAGGCGTGGTAGCACACGCCTGTAATCCTATCACTTTGAGAGGCTGAGGTGGGTGAATCACTTGCAGTCAGGAGTTTGATGTAGGGAAAAGAAAGAGAGATCAGCCTGTTACTGTGTCTATATAGAAGGAAGTAGACATAAGAGACTCCATTTGGCTCTGTATTTGAGATGCTGTTAATCTGTGACCCTACCCCCAACTTTGTCCTTGCAAGAGACATGTGCGAAGGTGATTTAAGGTTAAAAGGATATTGGGCTGTGCAGGATGTGTCTTTGTTAAACAAGTACCTGAAGGCAGCTTGCTGGCTAAAATTCCTGCCCCTCCCTGGGATTGGAACATCTCCGGGTAATACCCATTGTGTGTCTTGTTTACTGAGTAAGGAGAAAACGCCTTTAGGAATAAGGTGGGACTTGCTGGAGCATTAGGAATAAGGTGGGGCTTGCTGGAGCAATACTGCTAAAAGGTTTATGGAGATGTCGCATATATATCTCAAGGCACAGCATTTTCCTTTAAACTTATTCATGTTACAAGGATTTTTGTTCATATGTCTTACTGCCGATTTCCTCCCTACAATAATCCTATTGTCCAGCCGCTCCCTTATCCTTTTAATGGTAAAGATAATTCTCAACAAATACTAAGGGAACTCAGAGGCCGGTGCCAGTGTGGGTCCTCTGTAAGCACAGCACTGGTCCCCTGGGTCCCGCTTTTCTTTCTCTATACTTTGTCACTGTGTCTTTATTTCTTTTCTCAAGTCTCTCGTCCCACCTAACGAGAAGCACCCACAGGTGTGGAGGGGCAGGCCACCCCTTCAGTTTGAGACCAGCCTGGCCAACATGGTGAAACCCAATCTCTACTAAAAATATAAAAAATAGCTGGGCAAGGTGGTGCATGCCTGTAATCTCAAGTACTGGGGAGGCTGAGGCAGGAGAATCGCTTGAACTTGGGAGGTGTAGGATGCAGTGAGCTCAGATGGTACCACTGCACTGCAAGCTAGCGTGACAAGAGTGAAACTCCATCTCAAAAAAATAAATAAGTTTTTTGTTTTTTCTGTACTGTGTTACTTAGCATAACATCGTTCAGGTTCATGAATGTTGTTGCAAACAACAAGACTTTCATATTTTTAAGGGCAGAATAGCATTTCATTGTGTACATATGCGACATTTTTTTTCTCCATTCACCTATTGATGGACACTTAGGTTGATTCCATACCTTAGCTATTGTCAGTAATCCATTTTTTTCCTCTTTTATCTGTTTTTGGTTTTGTTTTGTTTGAGACAGTCTCATTCTATTGCCCTAGCTGGAGTGCAGTGGTGTGATCTCAGCTCACTGCAACCTCTGCCTCCCAGGTTCAAGTGATTCTCCTGCCCCAGCTTCCTGGGTTTAAGTGATTCCCACTCATCAGCCTCCCAAGTAGCTGGGATTACAGGCATGCACCACCATGCCTGGCTAATTTTGTATTTTTAGTAGAGACAGGGTTTCTCCACATTGGTCAGGCTTATCTCCAGCTCCTGACCTCAGGTGATCCACCTACCTCAGCCTTTCAAAGTGCTGGGATTACAGGCATGAGTCACCACACCCTGCCAAAAGCCTAGGTTTCTTTCTGTGTAAGCCTAGGTTTATTTCTATGTAAAGTGTAAAAAAATTTAAACTCATAGAAGCAGAGAGTACAATAATGAAAAAAAAAAATCTCCCATGGGGTTTTTTGTCTAGATAAGAGAGTTTCTTCATGATCTTTCAGGGATTATATTTTCTTTCATCTTCTGCATCCTCCTGTTTTTCAGCCAATGGATGAAAAAAGTTACAGAGAAAACACATTTGCCTTTTATCCCACTTCACTTCTATTCACTATTAGTCAATATGGTTACAGCTGAGAATAGCAGTTTTCTGGCAGGAAAACCACTTCTCAGCAATAAACTGATAAAAAGTATAAATATTTTATAAAACGCTAATAGATTTTTAGAAAGATGAGCATGTGCATCAATAATTGTGGTAAAATAGATTCATTTTGTTAATTTCTATTGAGCTCCCATAATATTTGCTCAAAAGCTAGCAAATATACAGCATAAAAGGAATATTATTCTAAATAAGAATATTGCTAATGGTTATTTTGTCAATATAAGTAAAAATATAACCTCATACTAATAGTCTCACCTATGCTTGTAGAACATCAAATACTATTTCATATTTAAAATGTTATTTCATATAAGTATTCAATTTATATCACCCTCCTTTGCCATTTCAATACCTTCTTCACTTTATGTCAATGGAAAACAGGACAGCACGTCCTAGGAAAGCACGTGGTGTTATTGCTACTTTTACAATGATCATGCAGAGCACTTATTTGGGTGCTATTCACATGTCAAACAGTTATTTGGCTTAAAGTACTGGTTTTCTATTTTTTTCTAAATTTACTGGTAATATAAAATTCTTAGCTAAGATGACTGTATCTTATTCAAATATGTTTTATGGGATTTCCTTGACATTTAAGTACGAATTATCTGGAATATTGAAATTTTCCATGAACCCAAATTGAGTAAACTATAGATAAATTTTTACTGAAAGCTTTTCTGAGGCAGAGTAAGATTTATAACATTTTATTATGACATGGAAGAAGTGTATTAACCATGTTTTCAAGGCCGGGCACGGTGGCTCAAGCCTGTAATCCCAGCACTTTGGGAGGCCGAGACGGGCGGATCATGAGGTCGGGAGATCGAGACCATCCTGGCTAACACGGTGAAACCCCCTCTCTACTAAAAAATACAAAAAACTAGCCGGGCGAGGTAGCGGGCGCCTGTAGTCCGAGCTACTCGGGAGGCTGAGGCAGGAGAATGGCGTGAACCCGGGAGGCAGAGCTTGCAGTGAGCTGAGATCCAGCCACTGCACTCCAGCCTGGGTGACAAAGCAAGACTCCGTCTCAAAAAAACAAAACAAAACAAAAAAAAAACCCATGTTTTCAGTAATCACTCTGAACACAGCATTCTCAGTTCCCAGTTTGCCCCCTGAGTCACCCAGGGGAAATTGGTATCTCTGTAAAAAGGCAGAAGAAAATGCTGAGAAAACACTGCACAGCAATGCTTTCCACATGCACCTATTAGGGTCTTCATTTAATTAGACTGTTATTTGCATGGCTAGATACTTACTGAATTTAGTCACACTATTTTTTTAGCAGCTAATGGCATCTGTTACCTATCATTTTATACATTCGTTTTTTTGAAAAACAAATCTTCGGTTAATTTACTCTAAGTTGAATCTACATTTACAATCTTCACTTTTTCAGTGTTAAAGCAAATCAGAGAAGAGCAATGTGTATATATAGTGTGAATTTTCCTGCCTATCAAAATTCTTCCCTCATTGCCTTTGAAACCCCAGGAATTCACCTATAAAATACTCCTTTTGAATACTTTAGCCAGGATTTCAGATTTTAAGAGGTGAAAAACAATGATTGAGCAAAGCCAAAATCTTCTCTTTGTTTCTTGTTAGTCATCTGGCCATTTCCAAATGCATGGCAATGACACCAAGCCATTGAAAAGATGTGATTTTGATTCATTTTATCCCATTTCAAATGTTTTCTCTAATTATTACATTGGACACATGAATCTAAAAGAAACTATCTACATAACCAATCATGCATCCAAGAAATATTCATGTTAAAGTGTTTACAGTTTAATCTTGAATTACAGTATAGTAGAATCCTCTATAGTTAGAAGTTAATTACTTATAAATTCATTGTTTTAATACGCATTGAGAACCTTCTTAAAAAGCTTTGTCACATTCTTTGTACTTGTAAGGTTTATGTTCCATATAAATTCTCATATTTAGTAAGAGTTGAGGGGTCATCAAAGGCTTTCCCACATTCATCACATTCATAGGGTTTCTCTCCAGTATGAATTATCTTATGCTTATTAAGGTATGAGAAACATCTAAAAGCTTTGCCACATTCTTCATTATGTAGATTTTCTGTCCAATATGAATTCTCTTATGTTTATTAAGGTCTGAGGACCAGTTAAAAGCTTTGCCATGTTCTTCGCATTTGTAGGGTTTCTCTCCAATATGAGTTTTCTTATTTACTAAGGCTTAAGGACCAGGTAAAGGTTTTACCACATTCTTCACACTTGTAGAGTTTCTCTCCAGTGTGAATTATCTTATGTCTACTAAGGTGTGAGGACCGGTTGAAGGCTTTGCCACATTCTTCACATTTGTAGAGTTTCTCTCCAGTATGAATTATTTTATGTCTACTAAGGTTTGAGGATGAAATAAAGGTTTTGCCACATTTATCACACTTGTATGGTTTCTCTCCAGAATGAATTTTCTTATGTGAAAAAAGGGTTGTGGAATGGTTAAAAGATTTGCCACATTATCTACATCTATAGGGTTGCTCTTCAGTATAAAGTATCTTATGTGTAGTAAGGTGTGAGGATAGGTGAAAACCTTTGCCACATTCTTCACATTTGTAGGGTTTGTCTCCAGTATGAATTTTCTTATGTGTAGTAAGGATTGAGGATCAGTTGAAGGCTTTGCCACATTCTTTACATTTGTAGGGTTTCTTCCCTGTATGAATGATCTCATGTTTACTAAGGGTTGAGGATGCAATAAAAGATTTGCCACATTTATCACACTTGTATGGGTTATCTCCAGTATGAATTCTCTGAGAATTTATAAGGTAGAGGAGTAAGGGTAGAGGAGTACTTAAAGGCTTTGCCACATTCTTCACATTTGTTGGGTTTCTCACTAGGATAAATTTTTTTATGTCTAGTAAGGGTTGAGAACTGGTTAAAAGCTTTGCCACATTTTATGCATTTGAAAGGTTTTTTCCAGTATGTCTTATCTCATGTCTGTTTGAATTTCAAAAGTGATGAAAGACTTTCCCATATTTATCACATTGAAATATTTTTCTCTGGGTAGTCGTTAAACATTGGTTAAGTCCATTATAACCTCTTTTGTGCACCTTACATTCATCCACACTTTCACAGACTCTTTTAAACTCTAAATTGCCATATTCACATTTTTCATATCTTCTCAGTTTCACAATTTGGAAAGAATCTTGTAGGTACTGCTCTGGACAATGGTCTTGGGCAAAATGAAAACACATAAGTGAAAGAAACAACAAAAACACATTACTTCAACTGCAAGATTCTGATAAATATGGGATACATTTACAAACAAAATTAGCCAGCCATAGTGGTGGGCAAATGCCAGCCACTTGGGAAGCTGAGGCAGAGAATTGTTTCAGCCCAGGATGCAGAGATTGCAGTGAGCTGAGATCACACCACTGCACTCCACCCTGGGTAACAGAGCAAGACTCTGTCTCATTAAAAAAAAGAAAAGAAAAAAAGTAAAAGAAAGAAAAAGAAAAGAAAAGAAAAGAAATTTCCAGCCAGGTGTGATGGCTCATGCCTTTAATCCCAACACTTCGGGAGGCCAGGGCAGGTGGATTACCTGAGGTCAGGAGATTGAGACCAGCCTGACCAACATGGTGAAACCCCATCTCTACTAAAAATACAAAATTTTAGCCAGACATGGAAACAGGTACCTGTAATCCTAGCTACTTGGGAGGCTTAGGCAGGAGAATTGCTTGAACTGTGGAGGTAGAGAATGTAGTGAGCCAAGATCATGCCACTGCACTCCAGCATAGGGAACAGAGTGACACTCTGTCTCACCCACACACACACACACACACACACACACACACACACATAAATATAAACTGCCAATCAAGAAAAAAGAAAAGATAAAAGAAAAACATTGGCACATACATCTTTATTTCTGGCTTCCACATGCTTTTAAGACACTGATTAATGTCTCCCATGACATAAAAGGCTGAAAGAAGTGGTGATATATGTTGGAATGACAGTTTGAGTCCACTGAGTCTAAAGACAAATGTTACAGAAGCAGAGAAACTGCAGTACCCCAAACAGGGAATGGCTGCAGCAAGTGATTACTAATTATTAAGAAAATTAATAAGCCAATTTAACTAAACAATAAACACAAAATTTAGACAAGCCACATCCTAAGAATATGTTTGAGAAATTCCCAGAATCTGCAGCCAAGACAATTGATTTCAGACTATGCCAGGACAAAGCTGTATTATAAAGATTGGAACAGGTAGCTTTCTGTCAATGTCCAAATCTCAATCAAAGATTATAATGTACACAAAATATTAGAGAAACATGGCCCCATGAAAAAAAATTTCAAAAGCAACTATAAACAGCATATAAAGTAATTTTTAAAATTCCAAATAAATTGAACAGGCCAGGGTTGGTGGTCATTCCTGTAATCACAACACACTGAGAGGCCAAGGTGGGAAAATCACATGAGATCAGGAGTTTGAGACCAGCTTAGAGAACATGGTGAAACCGTGTATGTACCAAAAACACAAAAATTTACTGGGCATGGTGGCATGAGCCTGTAATCCCAGCTGCTTGGGAGGCTGACACACAAGAATTGCTTGAACCCGGGAGGGGATGGTTGCAGTGACTGGAGATTGTATCACTGCACTGCAGCCTGGGCAACAGAGCAAAACTGTCTCAAAAATAAAATAAAATAGGCTGGGCACAGTGGCTCATGACTGTAATCTCAGCAATTTAGGAGCCCGAGGTGTGCAAATCATTTGAGGTCAGGAGTTCAAGGTCAGCCTAGCCAACATGGTGAAACCCTGTCTCAACTAAAAATACAAAAACTTAGCCAGTCATGGTGGCAAGCACCTGTAACCCCAGCTACTCAGGAGACTGAAGCAGGAGAATCGCTTGAACCTGGGAGACGGAGGTTGCAGTGAGCCGAGATTGTGCCACTGCTTCCAGCCTGTGTGACAGATAATGACTCCATCTCAGATAAAATAAATAAATAAATAAAACATAATAATATTCAGTAAGTGAAATGGAAACACAGAAAACTACTGAAGATCAGAAAAATGAGGATAATAACAAGAAATATTAAAATAGCAAAAAACAAAAATTTTGGATATAAAAATTACAAAAAGTAACTGAAAAATTTCTTAAAAGAAAAAATGATGTAAACATGAAAAAGCTGAACAAAAACACTAGGATACATACAAAGATATTTATAACAAACACACATATAAATAAAATTTCAAAATTCACAAATAAGAGAATTTTTGGAGCAGCAATGTAGGCAGAAGTAATGATGAAGAATTTTTGTATGCAACTTAAGTTAATTTTTTACCACATTTAAATATATTGTTGGATCTTTTAGAGGTTTTATATAATCCCCAAAGGTATCACTAAGAAAATATCTGTGTAGATACACAACAGAAAAATTTTAAAAACCTGAAAGCATATTAACACACACACACACAAAAAATACACAAAAGACAGAAAGGAAAATGAGAGACAAAGATACAAGAATCAAATACAACAAATAATAAAATAACATTAGTACGTTTTTCTCTTTCAAAAAACTATTTAAATATTATATATAATTATTTTTCCAATCAAGAGAAATTCTTTCAATAAAAAGGGTTATTAAAAATTTTGTGAAATCAAGATTTAACTTACCTTTCTACAAGACTCAGTTGAGATCTAATAACAAAAAAAGACTGAAAGTGGCAAGATGGAAGTAGAAATTTCATGCAAATATTAACCAAATGAGAGCAGAAGAGGTCACAATAGTAATATACAAGCTACATCTTAAGTCAAAAACCCATATTTTATAAAATGTACTTTAAGTCAAAACTTACAAAGACAAAAACACGTTAAACAATATGTAGATTCATTTACTGGAAACCTATGACAAATTTGTTTATAAATGTGTGTATTTATGTGTGTGTGTCTCAAATTAGGGTTTCAAATATATAAAGCAAATACTAAGAAAACTGAATAAACACATAGAAATAAAATTATAATAGACTATTTCAGTAACCCATTTTCTGTTATAATAATAAAACAAGACAGAATATTAGTAAGGGAACAGAAGACTAGAAGGCAGTAAAAAACAATTATTTCTAATGAAGGTATTGTTGGAACCCAGTTCCTTAGGGATTGAAGATCGGCGCGAGGAACCACGCGACACAAGGATTTCGGCAGAAAGCTTTTACTGGTGCACCAGGGCCTCTCCGCCCTCCGGGTGGAAGTAAGGGAGAGTCAGAGAGAGCCCCGATCTGGGGTTGTACATTCCTTTTATGGGGTTTAGACTTTATTAGCATACAGGCTGTTAATTGGCTTTGCTGCGACCCGGAGACCAGGTGTTTTTGTCTGATTTGACGACGCAAAAGGGGTGGTAAAGGTACTAACCCTGGGGTGGACTGGGAAACGTAGTTTCTGTTGGCTGACGTAACCCTGGGTCCGGGTTACCTCAGGCATGGCTGATGCAACCTTGGGATCCAGTTGCAACGGTCCAGTCCCGCCACTGTTAGCATTTCAGTTAGGTTTTGAAATTCTGGCAAAGGCAGGGCTTGTTTTACAATCCTTAGGGCGGGGAAGCAGTTTTACAGAAGCAGGACAAAGGCAGTTAATCATTTAGCACCAAGCCTCACAACAGGCTTTACAACAAACACGTTGTGGCTTTTCTCGTGCCACAAACTAACAGAACTATTCTAGGGAAGGGCATAAAATTTTTATTTTTCAGTATACACAACACTCCTCAACAACATCAGGATACAAAGCCTTCTCAATAACTCTACAACTTTCTTCTTTATGGACCACCTATTAGGCCAAAAACAAAGTCTTAACTCATTTTTTAAAGCTGAAAATTAATAGATTCCTTTCTATGACAAAAATGGAATTAGAGTATAAAACAGTAATACAAATAATAAATTTACAAATATTTAGAAATGATACAACACGTATTCTAACAACCACTAAGATAAATATTGATGACATTATGCAAAATAAAATGAGCCAGCCACAAACAGACAGATATTGTATAAGATATATAAAGCAGGCTGGGTGCGGTGGCTCACGCCTGTAATCCCAGCACTTTGGGAGGCCGAGGCGGGCGGATCACGAGGTCAGGAGATCGAGACCATCCTGGCTAACACGGTGAAACCCCGTCACTACTAAAAATATAAAAAATTGGCCGGGCACGGTGGCGGGCGTCTGTAGTCCCAGCCACTCGGGAGGCTGAGGCAGGAGAATGGCGTGAACCCGGGAGGCGGAGCTTACAGTGAGCCGAGATAGGGCCTGAGCGAAAGAACAAGACCCCGTCTCAAAAAACAAAAACAAAAACAAAAAACAGTTATGCTCTTTGAAACAGAAAACAATGTAGTGTTTGAAAAGTGCCATGAAATGGGAAGAATTGGTAGTTGTTTCATGTGTAGTGAGATTTAGCTTTGCAAGATAAAAACATTCTAGTGATATGTTGCATAATAATGTCAATATAATTAATATGAACAAACTGAATATTTAGAAATATATACTTCTTTTTTTTTTTTTTTTTTTTTTTTGAGACGGAGTCTTGCTCTGTCGCCCAGGCTGGAGTGCAGTGGCCGGATCTCAGCTCATAGCAAGCTCCGCCTCCCGGGTTCACGCCATTCTCCTGCCTCAGCCTCCGGAGTAGCTGGGACTACAGGCGCCCGCCACATCACCCGGCTAGTTTTTTTGTATTTTTTAGTAGAGACGGGGTTTCACCTTGTTAGCCAGGATGGTCTCGATCTCCTGACCTCGGGATCCGCCCGTCTCGGCCTCCCAAAGTGCTGGGATTACAGGCTTGAGCCACCGCGCCCGGCCAGCTATATACTTCTTACTCTATCTCTCAGGCTGGAGTGCAGTGGCACCATCTCGGCTGGCTGCAACCTCCGCCTTCCAGGTTTAAGTGATTCCCCTGCCTAAGCCTCCTTAGTAGCTGGCATTACAGGTGCGTGCCACCATATCTGGCTAATTTTTTGTATTATAGTAGAGAACATGTTTCCCCATGGTGGCCAGGATGGTCTCGATCTAACCACCTTGTGATCTGCCTGCCTCAGCCTCTGAAAGTGATGGGGTTACAGGAGTAAGCCACCCCGCCCGGCCTAGAAATGTTTTGTTGTAAATTTTGTGGGTTTTTTTTTTTTTGACACGTAACACATAAGTAGAAATAAACAATAATACCTAAAAGAGATACAGAGTTATTATTGTTTTAAAATTATCTTCAAATCCAAAAGTGTTTCTCAGACACAAAAATAAGATAGATTCAAAAGGAAATAGATGTTGAAATTGGGAGAGTTTATTTATTTATTTATTTATTTTGAGACGGAGTCTTGCTCTGTCCCCCAGGTTGGAGTGCGGTGGCACGATCTTGGCTCACTGCAAGCTCCAGCCTCCGGAGTAGCTGGGACCACAGGCATCTGCCACCATCCCGGCTAAATTTTTTTTTTGTATTTTTAGTAGCATGTGTCACCATGCCCAGCTAATTTTTGTATTTTTGTATGAGATGGGCTTTCACCCACGTTGGCCAGGCTGGTCTTAAACTACTGACCTCAGGTGATCCGCCTACCTCAGCCTCCTATAATGCTGAGATTACAGGTGTGAGCCACTGCACCCAGCCTGACAACTTTTTTAAAATGATACATCAGTGTTGCATACCAGGTTTTATGAGTAAACATTTATCTTATTATTATTTTGAAGTTTCATATTAGTGTGTTTTTTCAGTGTAGGTTTCTTTCTTTCTTTTTTTTTTTTTTTGAGATGGAGTCTCATTCTGTCACCCAGGCTGGAGTGAAGTGGAGTGATCTCAGCTCACTGCAACCTCTGTCTCCTGGGTTCAAGCGATTCTTCTGCCACAGCCTCTCGAGTCGCTGGGACTATAGGCACGTGCCATAATACCTGGCTGATTTTTGTATTTTTAGTCGAGACGGGGTTTCACCTTATTGGCCAGGCTAGTCTCGAACTCCTAACCTCATGATCTGCCTGCCTCAGCCTCTCAAAGTGCTGGGATTACAGGCATGAGCCAATGTGCCAGGCCTCATTTATATTTCAAATATGGTCTCATTTGGTCAACCAGGCTGATTTGCAGGGCTCCCTGCTGCCAGAACCTCCAAATTCAGATGCTCCCCTTGTTCCAACCTCTCAAGTGGCTGGTTTACAACTATTTGCTATCACACCCAGCTAGCTTTTTTGTATTTTTTGTAGAGACAGCTTTCCCATGTTGCCCAAGCTGGTGGTGAACTCCTCGGATCAAGTGATTAACCCATCTTGGCCTTCCGAAGTCCTAAGACTACATTTCATTTTATTAAGTAGTTTAGTTAATTTATATTTTAAGTAATTGATTAAAGAAATGGAGTTGTTATTACCAGTTATATTGTTATTGTTTTATGTGTTTCTAGCAGTTATATTTTTCTCATTATCTGTTTTACTTTTTTTTTTTTTTTTTTGAGACAGTCTGCTCTGTCACCAGGCTGGAGTGCAGTGACATGATCTTGGCTCCCAGCTAACTTTTGTATTTTCAGTAGAGACAGGGTTTCACTGTGTTAGCCAGGATGGTCTCAATCTCTTGACCTCGTGATCTGCCTGCCTCAGCCTCCCAAAATGCTGGGATTACAGGCGTGAGCCACTGTGCCCGGCCCATGCACACATATTTTTATTGTGGCACTTTTCACAACAGCCCCTGATCCCCCATTCTTCCTCAAAAGTCATGAGTGGTATAACTTCTTTTCCTTCTCCCAGTCGGAACATTCCCTCTTGAAGTGACCTTCTCTACCACATTTAAAACACTTATCCTGTCCTTCCTCTTTTCCTACTCTAGGATTCTTTGGTTTTTCTTCCGTATGCCCTTTATAGGGCGTGACAGATGAAGGCTTGGATCCTTTACAGGTTTTGGCCCCCTGGAAGCTTTGTTTAGAAGTGTGTGGGTTTGGAGCCCCCTGCTGGAAGGTGGATAATGTCATTTTTGCCTTCTGGTTTTGCTTCTCTTCATCCCTCCTCACATACACTATCTGAGCTTCTCTGAGAAGCTCACTCATAGGATGGTCTTTCCAATTCTCTATCTTTTGTAATTTTTTCGAGATATCTGGCCAACCATTGGTGACAAAATGAAGCTTTAGCATTTTGTGCCCCAGTGGGTCTTCTAAATCTAAGTCTGCATATGTTCTCATTACTCTTTCAGTCTATCTACGAATTCCATAGGCCCTTCATCCTTCCTTTGTTGAATGTTGAATGCTCAGGAAAGATTTTATTTTTTGGGGGGGGTACTGACTCCCAAATTTATTATCATTTCCCTAAGGTCTTGCATATTTTCCCAGTGAGCTGCATTGTTATTATCCCATTGGGGGTCTTGGATGGGGCATTTTTGGTCCACAGCTGGAACGTTTTGACCAAGAGGATGTTCATGTTCCCAGACTACCACGGCAGCCCTACAGATCACGTTCCTTTCTTCCTGAAAAGAGGATGTCCAGGATGGACATTAACTCGGCCCAAGTGTACAACTGAGGCCCTAAAAATTGGTCAATTTTATCTGCCACTCCGTAAGGGTCATCTAACAGTTGCTTGAATTCTTTTTTTAAATTTTGAACTTCTGAGGTAGTTGAGGGAGCATTCACAAAGCCAACGGCCCCCCTCCTTGGGACACCTTCCTTAAGGGGAAGAGGGTTGGGGCTGACTCCTTAGACGCAAGAGGAAAAAATCCTTTTTACATTGTTCTACCTCACACTGCAGTCCTTTTAGGGAACGGTACTTAGGCTGCTAAGGAGCAGGCTGATGGGATGATAATTTCCAAGAACAAGGCTTGTACAGAGGAGGGGATTTGGAGTGGGGTCTGGGGCAGCAGTGGCTGCCTGAGGAGGGAGAACGGGGGTACTAAGCAGAGGAAGATGGTCCAGGGCATCCCATGCATTGGAGTCTTTAGGCATTGGAACAAGCTTATTTTTTCAGAGGTGCTAGATCGGGGTTTCCCCTGGTTCTCTTTAAAGGAAAAAGGAGGACAGGTCCTTGACTTTTATCATTCGCATATTGAATTAAAAGCGGACACATCACATCCTCATTTGACCCAAACTTTGGCCAGAAGACTGAGGGTTTGAGAATGGGTTCTTGAGTCCAAATAAAACAGCAACATTTTATCATTTGTTGCTTTTCCTTATGCTTAGTCCTTTCACTATCTTTCCAATATTTTAACATGAAACCTAGGGGACTACCAAGGGGAATATCATTGCTGTTAGTTTTATCCTTTTTACCACCTGTCTTACTTGGAGCATTTCCCATTTGGGTGCTAGTCAGCTCAATCCGTCATACTAGAGATTTCTTGCCTTTCCTACCTTAGAAGTTTGGGGTGAGGCCAAACCCATTATATTAGAGATTTCTTGCCTTCCCTCTCTGGAGAGGCTTCACCCCACCTATTGGAGGTCTCCTGCACTCTTCTCCTTTTGCTTCATCCTCTCTGGCCACTTCCTCAGAGGGAATTTAGGTCCCTGTTAGCATTGGCGGGTTCACTATAAGCTCCTGACATGGACTCCTTTACAGGAGGGCCACAATAAGCCATATGAGGTGACCATGGAATACAGACTGGACTCCCTCACTCCACACTCAATGTCCTTGGATCTCATTCATGCACTTTCAACCTCCAAGATATCCTGACCACCAAGGAAATACTTTCTTGCACCTGCCACGTTTCTTACCTTGGTCTGTACACAGTTACCTGGTCATGGAAGTGTGTGAGGATCCTTCCACCCTCACTGCTGACAGTCCATGTTTATTCATCACTCCAGGGGAAGTCTCAATCCCCTTGCCTCTGAGGCCATGGCAACAAGGCAGTCAGATACATCTCCTCATAAGAGACGATGGGGGACCTCTCCCCAGAGAGAAAGTGAATCCCAGACGAGCCCCCAAGATCATTGGAAATTAATGCTTGGTGCCGCAAAGAAGAATAAGCACTCTGGCAGAAAGCTTTCTCAGCAAGGCAATTTACTTCTGCAGAAGAGTGCCACTTGTGCCTGGCATGCCTGCAAGAGCACACTGAGCAAGGCAGAGCAGGGGTTTTTATCCCTAACGCAGCAAATCTTGTAGCTGTGTCCTTTCCCCATTGGCTGGAGTCATACTGCACGATCTAACTGACCTGATTGGCTACTATTTAAAATTGAATAGGGCTTATTATGCGGGAAGGGAGAGACTGTCTGTTATAGTACAAGGCACGTCGCCCAGGGTGGAGTGAAGTGGCATGATCTCGGCTCACTACAACCTCCATCCCCCGGGTTCAAGCAATTCTCCTGCCTCAGCCTCCCAAGGAGCTGGGATTACAACACACGCCACCACCCACAACTAATTTTTGAATTTTTAGTAGAGATTGGGTTTTACCATGTAGGCCAGGCTGGTCTCAAACTCCTGACCTCAGATGATCCACCCACCTTGGCCTCCCAAAGTGCTGGGATTACAGGCGTTGAGTCACCACGACTGGCCGATGCCACATATTTTTGCTTTTTTTTTTTTTTTCTTTACACAGGTGCTAATGAACTCAGGTATAACTAACCCTAAGGGGTAAATTATTCGCTAACTACAGTAATAGAGTCCAACTTTTATGAACAGGTTTTCAGTTCTTTGATATTGTCCTACATTCAGAAATCACTAATGAAACATACTGGAATGTGTGACATGAACAATGTCTTGGAGATTAATATCCAGGTTTTTACATATTACATAGAACAACATGAAAGCTGGTACCATATAGGAACCAAAGGAACTGTCCCTGAGAACATAGAATTTTAAGGACATCAATTATTAAGAGGTTACATGGAAGCAGAAGTGCTCCTAGATGTTGCCATTATCTAGATAGAAAAATTCAACAGATGAGCCCCAGTGAGTTAAGGAACATCCTTGACAGCTGTGGGTGATGGTCTTTCCATCCAAAGCAGAGATGTGAAACCTGACGGCTTTCAAAGGACCCCCCAGTGCTCCACATCTCAAAAGTTGCTCCCACAAATCTGGAATGCTATCTGTTCCTGAGGGATCAGGTCCCACCTGTGTCTCTGAGACACTGACTTGAGATGAGGCCAATTAGTTCAAGCATAAATGGCCTAAATCATCATCAGCTTCAGGTTGTGTTTTGGAGCTTGTCCACTTAAGAGGGTTGATTAAAAATGGCTCACAAGACACATGCCTGGGACGTGGGATTTTCTCCTTTGCTCTTAGCAGATTTTGGGCAACCCAATAATTAACCTTCTTGATTTCTCAACTTTCACATTTGTGAAAAAGGCTCCAGTGTCCGTGACGTTTCCCCGAAGACACAGCCCTTGTCACTCCCTACAAAGTTCTGAAGTTGTGCGCAGGTGGGCCAGGTGGCAGATTTCTCTCAAAAGCAGCTGAGCTCACGCTCTGGCTGCAGAGGGCTGAGGACAACGGACATTGTCTCCCACATCAGGACAGTTTCCATAGCAGTATAGGAAAGAAGGCAGCTCCCTGGGCTGGAGACGATGCAATGCTCTGGAAAGACCCTTAGGTGCGGGTGAGAGAGAAAACCCAGCTGCACAGGGTCAATGAGGGGAGGCCGAACCGCCCGATTTGGACAAAGGTAAAGTATACTTCCTAGCCTAATACCCTCCTCAATGCCCAGCCCAGACCTACCCTTCACGTCCCTAGCTGTATTCACTCTCCCTGGCAAGGGACCGGCACGCAATTGGCTGCCAGCAATGCTTTGGACAACAGTAAGTACACCGCTCTGCTCCTACCGCCAGGGCTACGAACCTCCCCGATGCATACTGGGATTGTAGTTCTGAAGCTACCTACCTATTGGCTAAGAATGGTGAAGAGACTACAGCTCCCAGCATACCAGGCGCGGCGCGCAACGCCCTGCCCCTTCCTCTGGGCTGCTAACCGCTCCCGAGCCTGGTACAGGTTGGGATTGTAGTCCTGTAGCCTTCTAGCCAAAGGGCTGGGAGTTGCCATGAGACTACATCTCCCAGAAAGATCAGCGAGGCGCGCGCCGCTCTGCCCCTTCCTCCAGTGATGCGCACAGTCCCTGATCCCTGTGCACGCTGGGATTGTAGTCCTGCAGCCCTGCGATCACTGGCCGACATTGGTTAAGAAATTTCAGCTCCCGGCATGGTGGGCTAAGGCTCCACCTTCAGCCTCGCTTCTCCATGCCTTCAGAGCACTTCTGCCATGCGGTGGGGGAACCTGGCTCTTCTTTAACCTCTCCTACCTGATGGGAGTGAACGTAGCCAGGGCAGCGTGTCTCACCAAGTAATTGTGATCTCGCATCCCCCAACGTGCTGACTTCCTGACTTCCAAAGAACTGCAAGGGTCCGGGATCGTTTCCCAGCCTGCTCAAAGTTGCCATGGTACTCACCCTCTGGGAAGTTGGAACACTCAGTGACACCATGTGTTCCTTGAAACTAATCTGTGTCACCTTTTAGGCTTTTGAGACCACTTGAACTCTGACTTTGTGGCATTTATTACCAAATCTACTGAAATGGGTCAACTGTCTGATTTTACCTCCTTTTCCACACATGCTGGTTAGGTAATCAGTTGATTAGACATGGTTTCCTTCAAAAGGGCATTATCTCTTCCTGATTACCTCCAAGAGAAGGATGAAACGGGGTCTCTAAGGATCCATTTCCCAAATTTGAGATTCCACACTGATCATTCCTGGGCAAAATGTGACATTCTTTTCCATAACCACAATCTTAGGCCAACCTGAGTGCCATCCAGCCCAATGGGGCTTATGGGACTCCAACTTAGTTCTGGTTAAGTTTTATGTAAATATGCTTGTCTGTGTTTCACCTGGCTCTACTATATAAAATGTCTAGGAGAAAATAGGAGGTGACAAGAATACAGGTGAAATTACAGGTATTGGAATGGGACACACTGATTCTGTGGAGGTAGAGGGAGAACAACAACCTAAAACCCAGGGAATGAACAACTTAAACCTCAGAAGCTATGGGGAATGGAGGGGCATTAATAAGTTTTTGTCGCCGGGCGCGGTGGCTCAAGCCTGTAATCCCAGCACTTTGGGAGGCCGAGACGGGCGGATCACAAGGTCAGGAGATCGAGACCATCCTGGCTAACATGGTGAAACCCCCGTCTCTACTAAAAAATACAAAAAACTAGCCAGGCGAGGTGGCGGGCGCCTGTAGTCCCAGCTACCCGGAAGGCTGAGGCAGGAGAATGGCGTAAACCCGGGAGGCGAAGCTTGCAGTGAGCTGAGATCCGGCCACTGCACTCCAGCCTGGGCGACAGAGCCAGACTCTGTCTCAAAAAAAAAAAATAAGTTTTTGTCTTTCTGAATTACTCGTCGTGCAACCCAGTAAAGAGTATGGGAATCCTGTTGGGCTAGGACAAGTGTAGTATTTGTTAGACCAGAAGGTAAGGCAGGGGCTGTGAATTCATCTCCTCCTTTTGACTCCCCACATTACCCTTTAGAATCCTTTGAGACTCTTCTATCTCTCTATGATGTAGGTGTGGAATTCTAGGGGCAGCACGCACTCTCAATGCCCAGCTGTCTGAGACCACGGTTCCTTCAGGTGATGGATGATATGGTTTGGCTGTGTCCCCACCCACATCTCATCTTGAATTGTAGCTCCCATAACTCCCATGTGTTGTGAGATAAGAAGAAATAAGATAAGTAAAATAAGATCAATTAGACCTATGAAATGGAAGAAAATTTAAAATTAGGCAGATATTATGAACCAGGTGAGGAATAAATACATGTGTCAATAAGTATTTAATGTATCTTGTTTTAGATTTTATATTAAACAATAAAAACTAAAAAAAGTAGCATGGTAATTTCACCATGATTTTATCAACCTACAAAAAATAGAAACACTTCTCCAT
Source organism: Piliocolobus tephrosceles (assembly GCF_002776525.5). Classification (NCBI taxonomy): domain Eukaryota; kingdom Metazoa; phylum Chordata; class Mammalia; order Primates; family Cercopithecidae; genus Piliocolobus; species Piliocolobus tephrosceles. The sequence goes on along the minus strand of NC_045454.1, from coordinate 33,112,413 downwards.
TAGAGAATGCTGATTAGTTTCTATCCACTAATTTGTGGATATCAGTCCTCCCTGGACTCAGGCTGAGAGAGTAAAGAGCTTCAGCTTTTTCTGAATTGAAGGGGGAGAATATAAATACATATTCATTTTGATACACTGTACAATATACAAACATATATGCATGATTATATGCTAATTTTTTCTGATTATAAAGAAATGCATAACTGTCATAAGATATCCAAAAGACAGCAAATGTCTTACATGAAATATAATACATGAAATGTCAGTAATCTTGACCCTCAAGAAAACCCAGAGTTCGCCATTCTGAGTACATTGTTCAAGTTTGTTTCCTAGAATCTCCACAGGTTCTGTCATTTACTACCACAATGAGTGTAAAAGTGTCTGACAAGTAGCAGACCTTTTCCTGCAGGAGCCACATTTTCTGTTTCCAGAGTGTTTTGAAATGTTTGTTTTTCTGTGCCATAAAGAAATAGCACTTGAACATAAATTTAATTTATTTAGTGAGGTCATTTTTACTTCCTGCAGAAAGGGTATAATCGCCAGCAGTTTTGCCACGAGAGTACACCGAACAAAAGAGACAGGGTTATTTATAACCTGACGCATCCACCCTACTGCTGGAACAGGACCTCACATTCTGTATTTTTCCCGATTGTTTAGCAACTTAGAACTTTTTTTTTTTTTTTTTTTTTTTTTTTTTTTTTTTGAGACGGAGTCTCGCTCTGTCACCCAGGCTGGAGTGCAGTGGCCTGATCTCAGCTCACTGCAAGCTCCGCCTCCCGGGTTTATGCCATTCTCCTGCCTCAGCCTCCGGAGTAGCTGGGACTACAGGCGCCCGCCACCTCGCCCGGCTAGTTTTTGTGTATTTTTTAGTAGAGACGGGGTTTCACCCTGTTAGCCAGGATGGTCTCGATCTCCTGACCTCGTGATCCGCCCGTCTCGGCCTCCCAAAGTGCTGGGATTACAGGCTTGAGCCACCGCACCCGGCCAGCAACTTAGAACTTTTTAAAAGAGACAAAGGTAGAGGAGAACAAAGGAAGGAGGAGGTAACTTGTGGAATGCTGAGAAAGGTAAAAACACTTCTAAATAAGCAAGAGGAACAGGCTATGACCTAATGCTTGCTTGGACCACTATAAGCAAGCCAGGGCAGACATTTAGGAGCACAGATCTTTGAATAAATTTTGCTTCTAAGAGAGAAGTTACTATTTATTCATAATCAAATGAGGAGGAAAGTCTTTGAAGAGGAACCTCTACGTCACTTTTTACACAGAGTCCAGGATCTATAAGGCCCTAGCTGCTAAAAAAGTTCCCAGTTTCCTTCCCAGGGAAGGCTATGTTAATCCATCCTCTGTTTCTTCTCACCTTGGAAGAGTCAAAGTCTTGCCTAACCTGTATTTGTGGGTCGTTCTCTCAGCTGAGGCTCTTCAGCCAGCGTCAAGAATGAACAGGAAGAACATAGCTCTTGGGGATGATTGCCACATTTCTCAAAGGCCCCTAAGGGCTATAAGCCATTTCCCACCCTCAATCTCAAAATGAAACCCAAACAGAGATACAGATTAGTATCCCTGATTACATACCAGCCAAACACATTTATTTTGTAATTCATTTTCCCCTGATCACCATTATGGTTGAATGCCTCCTTATGCTAGAAAAGTCCATTTGTATTTCTTTTACCATGGAATGTTTTTACAGGTTCTGTGTCTTCTTTTTATTAAGTTCATGTTTTTCTCTTCATTATCAAGAGTTCCTACCATATTTTATTTGCATACCATTTCTCCCACATTATTCTAGAAGGCTGGAGCCTGTTCACGCATCCAAAAATAGATCTGTCCTGGATCTTTTCTCACAAGTCAACCAGCTGTCAAGACACCTGAGTTGTGATTCTTTCACCTGGCAGAGCCTCTCATCAACACATGAACTGAGCTTCCTCTTATCTTATGGAGAGCCGATGCATGGAGGTGGATTTATGAATCAGCCTCATACTGCACTCAAGCACTTTGGCCAGGACTCAATGCTCATTGCCAAGATGAAAATCAGCAAACTAGCAGTTTGCTTTTATGATGTTCTCTAGCCTGCAACCAAGACACTTATCCTGGCCACTTCTTCAACTCTGACTTAAGGTTGTGCTGATGTAAATGCAAACCCAGCTCTGTGTCTACCAAACATCTATGTGGCTAGGACTGCAAATACTAAACACCAGGCAAGAGGTCTCCCCAGTTTCCAACCAGACTTTGTAGAATTTCCCCAAAATACTGACTTGGCCTCTTTCAGACCCTATCTCCCAAAGAGAATCAGAGAGGGGCTCTGGAAGCCGTTTAGACGGGCCTGTTCCCTAGTGAAAATAGACTTGGATACAAAAACATAACCTACTGACCTCAAAGACACCAGCCCAGATACTGCACACTGACCTCCTGCCTCCCCAGGACAGATGTCATCTGAACCAGATCAAAGCCCACACTGTTCCTCCATGTGCACGTTTCAGACATGTGCCAGAACAGCCCTCCAGAATTGTCTGGAGATGGGACAAGAGGTGGTGGAGCTACAGGTTCAGAATGGCTGCCTCATCCCTCCCTCCTGAAAAGTCTATACCTGCTGATTAGAGCTCTCACAACTTAAGGGGCTTAGCTCTCCCTGATTAAGTGCTCCCTAAGAGGACCTTCTGATCTTTTTCTATGCTGAGCAGGGTGCGCAGGAATGACACCCTCTATGCTGGTGACAGCCTCTATAACACCCTCTATGTTGGTGAAAAGCAGTGGTTTGGGGGCTTGGCTACATACTGTAATCACCCTGAGAGCTTTAAACCATATTGTTGCCCAGATCCAACTCCAAGGATTCTAATTTAATTGGTCTGTTGCAACCTGGGCTTAAGGGATTTTAAGTTTCCATCCTGCCCCGCCCTGCCAGTCATTCTCCACCATCTCCTGAACCCCCTCCCCGCCCACTCTGCAATGGCCAGATCTCCACTTACTGCAACCTCCGCCTCCCAGGGTCAAGCCATTCTCCTGCCTCAGCCTCCCAAGTAGCTGGGATTACAGGAGTGTGCCATCATGTCCGGCTAATTTTTGTATTTTTAGTAGAGATGAGGGTTGCACCATGTTGGCCAGGCTGGTCTCGAACTCCTGACCTCAGGTGATCCGCCCGCCTCAACCTCCCAAAATGCTGAGATTAGAGGCATGAACCACCGCTCCCTGTCCCACAGGTGATTTTTATTTGCCAGGGGTAAGAAGCGCTGGATCTGATGAGGAATGCATTAGCTGTGAGTGATTTTCATGTATGCTGGGGAGATTTGCCTCATGGCAACTCTGGAGATCGGGGTTTTAGAAAACATCCTTGCCCTGTTAAAAATTAGAAGATGACTTCAAGACATTCTTAGCTACTTGGCTAAATTGCAGAAAGAGAAAATGCCTTCTTCAGAGATCTTTTTTTTTTAAACAGGGTTTCACTCTGTCACCCAGGCTGTAATGCAGTGGTGTGATCGTGGTGTCTTGTTTTTCTAAGACCACCAGAGCGAGCACAAAAGAACCAGAGGGTAGGCAAGTGTAGGAGCAAAACTGCACAGTTTATTTTGGTAACCTAAGGTGTGCGGGAGAAGTCTGTTGGCCTCCGGCAAAGGAGGCCGGCAGAGTCCCCCCGCGGTGGGGCTCTCGGACAGACTTCCCACAGTCCCGACATCCCGACAGGAGTGGGGCTGCAAGAAGGCCGCGTGGCTCAATGGCGGAGAGCGGCTTTTCTAGGAGTGGGAGGGCAATAGGTGGGGCATGGGCGTGTCAGGGGCGTTCCGCAGGTGCGACCAGGTAAATCTTGGTCTCTTCAGATTGACGTCACCTGGCGCATGCCCAGTTGGTCTGCACCTTCCCGGGCGCCGGCTGCATTTTCGCGCGCGCGGGAAGAGTTGGTGGTGAAGAAGAACCCGGAAGTGCACCATCTTGCCTCCGTTCGTCCAAACAGTCCAACCTTTTATTGATAATAGTGATAAAGGGGCGCCGTGGTCTGTCTGGCTACTTCCTGCTGTTAAGGGGCGTCGTTAAGGTCGGGGCCCATGGTTGGTATTTGGATGTACGGATGAAAAATAAAATAAGGCACAGTATTAGTATAGGAATGAGGAATGGAAGCATTTGTTGGAATATGGGCAAAACCCAGAAGGATAGTCCTGGCAAGGTTGGGGAGTATGAGATAGTTAAGAAAATTTAGTAAGTTTGAGGAGAGTGGGGGAAAGCCAAACTGATTTCCACTGATTGCTTTCGGTAGGGGCCCTTTTTAGTTGGGAATGAGGAACGACTGCGCAAAGTAATTGTTGGCCAGGCAGCAATTAAGGGGTGGAGTTTTTCGTGGAGTGGATGGCTTTCCACTTACTCCTACTACAGAGATATTGGATGGAAGGCTAGGTCCAGAGAAGGACGGCAAAACAGAATAGGTAGCCTCGCTGTTGATTAAAAAAGTAATTGTCTTACCCGCTACCAGGAGAGTCACCCGCGGCTTGGCGAGGGTGATGGGGGTCCCCGAGTCTCGGCACCTTCAGTTGTCATCGTCCAGATGTAGGAACTGGAAGGAGCTCAGGAGCTCCCAGGATCCTGGGAAAGCGGGTCACGTAGAGGCGCGGCACCTGTTCTCAGGGTGGGGCAATCAGACTTCCAGTTTCCTCCCTGCTGGCAAGCAGGGCAGGGGGTTGCTGGTGGACGAGGGTTAGGACATTCACTGGCCTAATGTCCTGATGCCTTGCACTTATAGCAAGGCTGCGTTGGAACTCGGGGACCTTGTGGACACCTGTTGGCATAGTGTCCTGCCTTGCCGCACTTATAGCAGGCAGGCTCCTTTTGTAGCCTTGGAGTCTGCGGGGTGTGTGCTCTCTGGTCTGGGGTTATGACTGGGCTGTAAAGCCGCTGCTAGGAGCTGAACCTTCTGTTCAAGGCAAGCCTGCCGTCTCCTCTCTGGAGCTATAGACCTTAAAGGCTAATTTAACCAGGTCTTGTATTGGTGTCTGAGGACCATCCTCTACCTTTTGAAGTTTTTTTACGAATGTCAGGAGCTGATTGAGAAATGAAATAAGACGCCAAAATAGTGGCCCCTGTGGGGGAGGCTGGATCTAACTGGGTATACTGGGTTAGAACCTCAAGTCAGTTTAGGGTAGAGGCTAGGATAACCTGGAGGTCATGCCAAGTTAAGTCATAGGCCCGACAAAGGTATCTAAATTCCTTTATGTATATGGTAGGATTAGCTGAGAAATCACCTAAACGCTTCTCAATTTTGGAAAGATCGGCCAATGAAAAAGGGACATGTACTCTGACTACCCAAAGGTGCTAACACTGTAGGAGGGTGTGGGCAGAGATAAGGGACTCAAGACAGCCAGTTGGGGGCCCCGAAGGAGGCACGGGACCGAGTGGATTATTAGTAGGTAAGGAGGAGGGAGGAGGAGTCTGGATGGGGGGAGGAGGAGGAGCCTGGGCAGGAAGGGAGGGGGTGGGGAGAGCGGGGAGAGGAGTATAGGGACGAGAGCCTAAGGCCCAAAAGCCTTGTATGTTAATTTCGGACCACTTGCCTAGCTGCTGGCAGAAATTGCTGAGGTCGATCACGCCACAGTGGAAAGGAAAATTAACAGCTTCCTCCTAAGTTCTTGTTCAAGCTGTAAGGTTTTTAAATTGGCTAGGAGGCACCCTAAGGGGGTGCTCTTTGGAAATTTGGACTGGGGGGTTTCCCATTTGTTTCCTCTTTACTTACACAATGGACACAATGGTAATGGAAGTGGATCTCTGCCTGGCTTCAAAGCGTCCTTTGGAACCAGCAGAGACAGACTGGAGGCTCTTGAAGCCAAGGTGGAGATTACCTTCAGGCGGACGTCTCCGTCCTGCAAGGCTCTCCCAAGCCACTTGGTGGCTCAAAATGGACCTCGGACCTGCACAGGGTTTCTGGCCGAGGGAGGTAAAGAGGAGACAAGGGCACTTACCCCAGAGAGGCCATGAGAGTGAGGGAAGCGGGTCTCAGGTCCTGGTCCGCCCGCGGCCTGGAACGAGGAGGAGGAGGCTCCCCAGACCCGGGGGGCCCTGAGGAGGGGTCTCCTCCCAGGTTTGGCACCATCTGTCTTGTTTTTCTAAGACCAGCTGAGCGGGCGCAAAAGAACCAGCGGGTAGGCAAGTGTAACAGCAAAGCTGCACATTTATTTTGGTAACCTAAGGTGTGCGGGAAAAGTCTGTCGGCCTCCGGCAAAGGAGGCCGGCAGAGTCCCCCCGCGGTGGGGCTCTCGGACAGACTTCCCACAGTCCCGACATCCCGACAGGAGTGGGGCTGCAAGAAGGCTGCTGGGGCTGTGAGAAGGCCGCGTGGCTCAATGGCGGAGAGCGGCTTTTCTAGGAGTGGGAGGGCAATAGGTGGGGCATGGGCATGTCAGGGGCGTCCCGCAGGTGCGACCAGGTAAATCTTGGTCTCTTCAGATTGACATCACCTGGGGCATGTCCAGTTGGTCTGCACCTTCCCTGGGCGCCGGCTGCATTTTCGCGCGCGCGGGAAGAGTTGGTGGTGATGAAGAACCCGGAAGTGCACCATCTTGCCTCCGTTCGTCCAAACACGTGGCTGACTGCAGTTTTGACCTCCCAGGCTCAAGTGATCCTCCCACCTCAGCCTTCTGAGTAGCTAGGACTACAGGCCTGCACCACCAGGCTTGGCGAAATTTTTAATTATTTTTTGCAGAGATGGGGTCTTGCTATGTTGCCAGAGCTGGTCTTAAACACCTAGCCTCAAGTGATGCTCCCGCCTCAGCCTCCCTAGTAGCTCGAACTACAGGCACAGGCTACCATGCCTGGTTTTTTTTTTTAAATGTGGCTACTAGAAAATTTAAAATTCATATGTGCCTCACAGTTTCTTTCTTAGAGAGTTGCCTCCCTTGTGACATCTCAGGCTGCCTGCTCAAAAGACTGGAGGCTAGGAAAGTGATGAAATCTGAAATTTTAAAATAATTGTCATTATATTGTTTCCATTTGTGAATAGTGTCTTGTTTTTCTAAGACCAGCCGAGCGGGCGCAAAAGAACCAGCGGGTAGGCAAGTGTAACAGCAAAACTGCTGGTTTATTTTGGTAACCTAAGGTGTGCGGGAGAAGTCTGTCGGCCTCCGGGGAAGGAGGCCGGCAGAGTCCCCCCGTGGGGCTCTCGGACGGACTTCCCACAGTCCCGACATCCCGACAGGAGTGGGGCTGCAAGAAGGCCGCGTGGCTCAATGGCGGAGAGCGGCTTTTCTAGGAGTGGGAGGGCAATAGGTGGGGCATGGGCGTGTCAGGGGCGTTCCGCAGGTGCAACCAGGTAAATCTTGGTCTCTTCAGATTGACGTCACCTGGCGCATGCCCAGTTGGTCTGCACCTTCCTGGGCGCCGGCTGCATTTTCGCGCGCGCGGGAAGAGTTGGTGGTGAAGAAGAACCCGGAAGTGCACCATCTTGCCTCCGTTCGTCCAAACAGTCCAACCTTTTATTGATAATAGTGATAAAGGGGCGCTGTGGTCTGTCTGGCTACTTCCTGCTGTTAAGGGGCGTTGTTAAGGTCGGGGCCTATGGTTGGTATTTGGACGCACGGATGAAAAATAAAATAAGGCACAGTATTAGTATAGGAATGAGGAATGGAAGCATTTGTTGGAATATGGGCAAAACCCAGAAGGAAGGTCCCGGCAAGGTTGGGGAGTATGAGATAGTTAAGAAAATTTAGTAAGTTTGAGGCGAGTGGGGAATGCCAAACTGATTTCCACTGGTTGCTTTCGGTAGAGGCCCTTTTTAGTTGGGAATGAGGAATGAGTGCGCAAAGTACTTGTTGGCCAGGCAGCAATTAAGGATTGGAGTTTTTCGTGGAGTGGATGGCTTTCCACTTACTCCTACTACAGAGATATTGGATGGAAGGCTAGGTCCAGAGAAGGATGGCAAAACAGAATAGGTAGCCTCGCTGTTGATTAAAAAATTGTCTTACCCGCTACCAGGAGAGTTACCCGCGGCTTGGCGAAGGTGATGGGGGTCCCCAAGTCTCGGCACCTTCAGTTGTCATCGTCCAGATGTAGGAGCTGGAAGGAGCTCCCAGGATCCTGGGAAAGGGGGTCACGTGGAGGCGCGGCACCTGTTCTCAGGGTGGGGCAATCAGACTTCCAGTTTCCTCCCTGCTGGCAAGCAGGGCAGGGGGTTGCTGGTGGACGAGGGTTAGGACATTCACTGGCCTAATGTCCCGATGCCTTGCACTTATAGCAAGGCTGCGTTGGGATTCGGGGACCCGGACACCTGTTGGCATAGTGTCCTGCCTTGCCGCACTTATAGCAGGCAGGCTCCTTTTGTAGCCTTGGAGTCTGCGGGGTGTGTGCTCTCTGGTCTGGGGTTATGACTGGGCTGTAAAGCCGCTGCTAGGAGCTGAACCTTCTGTTCAAGGCGAGCCTGCCGTCTCCTCTCTGGAGCTATAGACCTTAAAGGCTAATTTAACCAGGTCTTGTATTGGTGTCTGAGGACCATCCTCTACCTTTTGAAGTTTTTTACGAATGTCAGGAGCTGATTGAGAAATGAAATAAGACGCCAAAATGGTGGCCCTTGTGGGGGAGGCCGGATCTAACCGGGTATACTGGGTCAGAACCTCAGTCAGCCTATTTAAGAATGCGGCTGGATTTTCTTCTGGATTTTGAATAATTTCTTTTAATTTGTTAAAATTTACAGTTTTGTTTGAGGCTGCTTGCATACCAGCCAACAAACACTGGACCATTAGATCTCGCCTACGGCGCCCAGGCTGGTTTGCTTGGTAGTTCCAGTCTGGGTCTGCCGAGGGGACTGCTTGCTCCCCTAGTGGGATGGCGGCGTCAGTTAAATGTAGTTGGTTGGCATGCTGCCTGGAGGCCGCTAGGATGCGCTCTTGCTCCTCCGGGTTTAGGGTGGAGGTTAGGATAACCTGGAGGTCATGCCAAGTTAAGTCATAGGCCTGACAAAGGTATCTAAATTCCTTTATGTAGATGGTGGGATTAGCTGAGAAATCACCTAAACGCTTCTCAATTTTGGAAAGATCGGCCAATGAAAAAGGGACATGTACTCTGACTACCCCCTCCGCCCCAGCCACCTCTCGCAAAGGTGCTAACACTGTAGGAGGGTGTGGGCAGAGATAGGGGACTCGAGACAGACAGTTGGGGGCCCCGAAGGAGGCACGGGACCGAGTGAATTACTAGTAGATAAGGAGGAGGAAGGAGGAGTCTGGGCAGGAAGGGAGGGAGTGGGGAGAGCGGGGAGAGAAGGAGTATAGGGACGAGAGCCTAAGGCCCAAAAGCCTTGTATGTAAATTTCGGACCACTTGCCTAGCCCTGGCAGAAATTGCTGAGGTCGATCACGCCACAGTGGAAAGGAAAATTAACCGCTTCCTCCTAAGTTCTCGTTCAAGCTGTAAGGTTTTTAAATTGGCTAGGAGGCACCCTAAGGGGGTGCTCTTTGGAAATTTGGACTGGGGGTTTCCCATTTGTTTCCTCTTTACCGACACACAATGGACACAATGGAAATGGAAGTGGATCTCTGCCTGGCTTCAAAGCGTCCTTTGGAACCAGCAGAGACAGACTGGAGGCTCTTGAAGCCAAAGTGGAGGGTACCTTCAGGCGGACGTCTCCGTCCTGCAAGGCTCTCCGAAGCCACGTGGTGGCTTCCAAGCCACTTGGTGGCTCAAAATGGACCTCGGACCTGCGCAGGATTTTGGCGGAGGGTGGTAAAGAGGAGACAAGGGCACTTACCCCAGAGAGGCCATGAGAGTGAGAGAAGCGGGTCTCAGGTCCTGGTCCGTCCACGGCGTGGAAGGAGGAGGAGGAGGCTCCCCGGACCCTGGGGGCCCTGAGGAGGGGTCTCCTCCCGGGTTCGGCACCATCTGTCTTGTTTTTTCTTTTCTTTTTTTTTTTTTTTGAGACGGAGTCTCGCTCTGTCGCCCAGGCTAGAGTGCAGTGGCCAGATCTCAGCTCACTGCAAGCTCCGTCTCCCGGGTTCACGCCATTCTCCTGCCTCAGCCTCCCGAGTAGCTGGGACTACAGGCGCCCGCCATCTCGCCCGGCTAGTTTTTTTTTTTTTTTGTATTTTAGTAGAGATGGGGTTTCACCGTGTTAGCCAGGATGGTCTCGATCTCCAGACCTTGTGATCCGCCCGTCTCGGCCTCCCAAAGTGCTGGGATTACAGGCTTGAGCCACCGCGCCCCGCCCTGTCTTGTTTTTTCTAAGACCAAAAGAACCAGCGGGTAGGCAAGTGTAACAGCAAAACTGCACGTTTATTTTGGTAACCTAAGGTGTGCAGGAGAAGTCTGTCCGCCTCCGGGGAAGGAGGCCGGCAGAGTCCCCCCGTGGGGCTCTCCGACGGACTTCCCACAGTCCCGACATCCCGACAGGAGTGGGGCTGCAAGAAAGCCGCAGGGCTGTGAGAAGGCCGCGGCTCAATGGCGGAGAGCGGCTTTTCTAGGAGTGGGAGGGCAATAGGTGGGGCATGGGCGTGTCAGGGGCGTTCGGCAGGTGCAACCAGGTAAATCTTGGTCTCTTCAGATTGACGTCACCTGGCGCATGCCCAGTTGGTCTGCACCTTCCCGGGCGCCGGCTGCATTTTCGGGCGCGCGGGAAGAGTTGGTGGTGAAGAAGAACCCGGAAGTGCACCATCTTGCCTCCGTCCAAACAAATAGCAAATGTCTATTATTCACAAATAAAGATAATCTTATATACAAAGTTAAATGCAAATGTTCCCCAGGCAGGGCCAGTTTCCAGTTAAGGAAGGAAGGGCGCCAGAAAAGGGTTCAGGAAAAACCTGCAACTCCTGCCTTTTTCAACCCATCCTCAGATCACGTCTCTTGTCACTCATGACCTGAGGGGACGCGGCGTGGAACTGTATCCAATCATGGGCGTTGGAGTGGGAACTGTCCAATCAGGTGCGCAGCCAAGGTAGAGGGGGCGGTGTCCTGGAGCTGGCGGGGCCTTTGTCTCGCTCCAGCCAGAGCTCAGGGTCCATCTTCATTGCTTAGTATCCTCTGCGCTAGGAGGTCTCGGTGACTCTGTCGCAGCCTCTGTCGCCCTCTGACCTGCAGATGCTGTGAGATCCAGAGCTAAGACTCTGGGACATCCCGGAAGCCGAAAAATGGTGAGTGTGCCAGGCCGCGCGTCCCGAGGTGGGGGCAGGGCTGGTTGAAAGCTGCCGGAACCGGCTGTGACCGGACCGGGGCCTCCCCGCTGTCAGCTGCGGGGTCTGCGGACTGGAGTCCCCGCAGGCACAGCTCGGCCCTCCGTCCCCGCCGGGCACAGGGTGCGAGGTGGGCCAGCAACCGGGAATCCGGGCGGGCATCCCGTTCCGTTCTCCTGCATCCCGCCCGGAGCCCACCCCGGGAAGCGCCGCGCGCGTTCTCGCGTCTGCCCGGATTGCGGGCACAATGGAAGGGTCCTCAGGGCAGAGTCCAGACCCCGAGTGTGGTTTGTGCGTGGGAAGTGCTGTGATCCCGGGGGTCCTCAGTCTTTTTCTTCTCCTGTTAAAAAACAATGAGAGTCACCTTTAAAATGTTAAAAACTTGCTGAAGTTAACAGTGATTCATGATCGGAGAGCACCCAGCCACGGTTTGTGGTTTGGGGTCCAACCGAAGGGCTTGAAGGAAAGTTTTTTCATAGGTGAAGGAAGAAGCAAACCGAATTCAGTAACTGACTCGTTCCAGTTATGTGATCATCTTATTTAGACTATTCAGGTTGTCATTGCCTGGTTATGTATTCAGAAGTTAATTGAAGGTTTGTGGTTGCTTAAATCTGAATTTTGTTTCCCCCTAAGGTAGCAATTTACAAGAAATGTATTTGCGTGTGTGTATGTGTTTTAATGTAGGAACTCAGGGCACTAGAGCCACCTCAACTGCCTGCTATTTAATTAACACTCCACAGAAGTGATTTTCTCGTGTATTTTCCAAATGTGTGACAAGCAGAGTCTCAAATATACCACTCTGTTGCCCCAGCCTAACTCTGGCTTGCAGTCGAATTTTAAATTTTCAGTTCTTTCTTGACATTCTTCAACACCAACTTCCCCTCTCTAATTCACAACATTATCAACTCTTAGTCCTTTTTTGTACATTTCAGATACAGTATTTTGATTAATCATTATTTCAAAGAGCAGCGGATGCACTTTTTAGAAAAATAAATGTTTTTCATTTGCAAACATTTTGCAGGAGATGAAAGCAGAGAATAATCCCAACACTCCACTGTGGAAAAAAAAAAAGACCAAAAAACAAAACCTTTGTGCCAGTCTCCCTTTAATCTTTCCTAGGCACAGACACCTTATCGGAATGTTTTTAGGTTGAAGTTCCACTTTGGAAGCTTCACAGGGCAATGCATCCTCAGCCACCCTGTGTTATTTTCCTGGTTTTGAGTTTCAGAACTGTCTGGGGATGACACGAGATGCACACAGTGGCTGTGTCTCCTGAGGTGTCTAGTGAATATCAGCCCCTGGGTCATCTCCTCTCAGGGGCAGCCTGAGGTATGGGAATGCCGCCTCTCTGTAGAGTGATTGGTGCATTGTGCCTGGGAGAAATCAGGTATACCTTTCCTTTAAAAGCAAATCCGGCAGCCGGGCGCGGTGGCTCAAGCCTGTAATCCCAGCACTTTGGGAGGCCGAGACGGGCGAGGTGGCGGGCGCCTGTAGTCCCAGCTACTCGGGAGGCTGAGGCAGGAGAATGGCGCAAACCCGGGAGGCGGAGCTTGCAGTGAGCTGAGATCCGGCCACTGCACTCCAGTCTGCGCGACAGAGCCAGACTCCGTCTCAAAAACAAAAACAAAAACAAACAAACAGAAAAAGCAAATCCGTTAGGACATTGAGATTTTCTTCCCCAGCTCCCAGTTTCCATTTCTTAGAGATACAGTGCTGGCCAGGCAATTGGATGCTGGTATTGAGGAGAAAATTTTCTCAGATTGCTGAAGAGAGAAAAAATATCCCCAAGAACGAAGAACACCTAGCCCGGTGAGGCAGTGCACAAACCTGCAAAGCAAAATGCATCTAAGGGACACAGTGGGGCACAGCACAGCGGCTCTTGGTAGTACGGTTATTGTCCACTTCAGTGAGCAGGATGGGGGTGGGAAAATGTCCCAAGTGATAGAATGGCTTGACTTGACATCTGAGTCAGATATGTCTGTGTTCCAATCAGCATTGCCGCTTCCTGAGTTTGTCACCTTGGAAAGATTTCTTTACTCTTTTTTTTTTTTTTGAGGCGGAGTCTTGCTCTCTCGCCCGGACTGGAGTGCAGTGGCCGGATCTCAGCTCACCGCAAGCTCCGCCTCCCGGGTTTACCGCCATTCTCCTGCCTCAGCCTCCCGAGTAGCTGAGACTACAGGCGCCCGCCACCTCGCCCGGCTAGTTTTTGTATTTTTAGTAGAGACGGGGTTTCACCGTGTTAGCCAGGATGGTCTCGATCTCCTGACCTCGTGATCCGCCCGTCTCGGCCTCCCAAAGTGCTGGGATTACAGGCTTGAGCCACCGCGCCCGGCCTCTTTACTCTTTTTAACTTCAGTTTTTAATTAAGTGTAAATTACATTTTATCAGGAGAGCTTGAAAGGCGATCTGTACTGGCAACCTGTTTTTTTCACCAACCCAGGCTTCTGTGCCACATGATCATACTAGTCTCACCTGCCTACATGGACACAGGAAGAAGTCAGAGCATAGCCTCTCCTGGGACACGACCTAGAGCATGAACCAGTCCTTCCCCAAGCCTGCACCATCCCACCCATGGTTTCTTGATAGCAACTTTCCCTTGTTTGCCTTTTAGTTCCACCCACAAACCCTTTTTTTATGTGCACACACTGTGCTCAACGCCACCCCTCAGTTGTCTGAATCCAGCACCTACTGGAATTCAGATGTCCAGTAGTTCAAGACCATGGGCCTAGACCTACTTTTTGCAGAAGCAAATGCAAATTAGAAATAAGAGGCTTCATTCCCCCACTTGAAAATGAGGGAAGACATTTTGTTCTTTTGCCTTTTTTTAAAGGATATAATTTAGAAAACTATTATTATTGATTGATTAATTTATTTTTTTGAGACAGAATCTCACTCTTCCACTTAGGCTAGAGTACAACGGCGTGATCATAGCTCACTGTAACCTTGAACTCTTGAGCTTAAGCAGTCTTGCTGCCTCAACCTCCCAATTGCCTAGGACTATAGGCATGCACCAACTCGCCTGCCTAATTTTTTTTTTGTAGAGACAGCAGCTCACCATGTTCCCTGAACTGGTATTGAACACCTGGCCTCAAGAGATCCTCCTGCCTTGGCCTCCCAAAATGCTGGGATTACAGGCATGAGCCACCATGCCTGGCCTAGACAACTTTTATATGTACCATTTTTCTCTGCTTCTTCAAAATATATGTAAATCTTTTTTTTTTTGTTAGATGGAGTTTCACTCTTGTTGCCCAGGCTGGAGTGCAATGGCACAATCTCAGCTCACTGTAACCTCTGCCTCCCGAGTTCAAGCGATTCTCCTGCCTTAGCCTCCTGAGTAGCTGGGATTACAGGCGCCCGTCACCACACCTGGCTAATTTTTTGTATACTTAGTAGAGAAAGGGTTTCATCATGTTGGCCTTTCTGGTTCTGAACTCCTCACCTCAGGTCATTCACCCACTTCACTCCAGCCTGGGCAACAGGGGTGAAACTTTGTCTTAAAAAACACAAAAAGTGAACACAAAAGATAGGATTTAATTCAGCAATCCAGAAAGCTAAAGGGTCACAGATACTGAAGGGTATCTCTTCAGTATCTGGAGGGAGAAGAACAATAGGTGTTTTCGGTAGAAAACTGATGATCCAAGGTAATTACTAATATGTGGAGGTCGAAGTGCTTATGCTGCAATAGCAAGACCAGCTTAGAGCACGCCCTGTACCTTGGTTTCTATTTGTTTTTTAAGAACAGTTGGCATAGTTATATGTACCCTTGTGTAGGCAAACTACATCCATTTAAATTAAACAGTATTTTCCAGGTGCAGTGGCTCACTCCTGTAATCCCAGCACTTTGGGAATCTGAGATGGGAGAATCACCTGAGGTCAGGAGTTCAAGACCAACCTGGCCAACATAGTGAGACTCCATCTCTACTCAAAATACAAACATTAGATGGGTGTGGTGGCAAGCGCCTGTAATCCCAGCTACTTGGGAGGCTGAGGCAGGAGAATTACCTGAACCTGGGAGGCAGAGGTTGCAGTGAGCCGGGATCACACTCCAGCCTGTGCAACAGAGCGAGACTCCGTCTCAAAAAAATAAAAATAAAATAAACAGTATTTTGTACAATAGTGTGAATATAACAGCACAATATTTATTTTGGACAAACCCCTTTAAAATAGTGATTTTAATATTATGCATTCTTTTGAAATAGAAATTATTTTAACTGAGTTAATATTGCAGATAATTTTCGAATACTCATACATTATGACTAATATATTAAAATTATTTATCCTAAGATATTTACTTCTTATATCAAAAGAAAATAGGCCGGACGTGGTGGCTGATGCCTGTAATCACAGCAATTTAGGAAGCTGAGGCAGGTGGATCACGAGGTCAGGAGTTCGAGACCAGCCTGGCCAACATGGTGAAGCAGCGTCTCTACTAAAAATACAAAAATTTGCTGGGCATGGTGGTGGGCACCTGTAATCTCAGGTACTCGGGAGCCTGAGGCAGGAGAATTGCTTGAAACAGGTAGGCAGAGGTTGCAGTGAGCCAAGATCATGCTACTGCACTCCAGCCTTGGCAACAAGAGCAAAACTCCGTCTAAAAAAAAAAAAAAAAAAAAGAAAAGAAAAAATATAGTAACAAATTGTTACAATAGATATTAACCCCACCTCTGTCACATCAATTAATATGCTTACTAATTAATCCAACAGTTATGATTAGAGGTCAGCATGATTTTAGTGTCTATATATACATACATGTATTTGAGAAAGAATTTCAGTCTGTTGATTAGGGTGGAGTGCAGTGGCACGATCTCGGCTCATTGCAACCTCTACCTCCCAGGTTCAAGCAATTCTCATGCCTCAGCCTCCCAAGTAGCTGGGATTACAGGTACTCACCAACATGCCCGGCTAGGTTTTGGATTTTTTTAGTAGATACAAGGTTTCGCCATGCTGGCCAGGCTGGTCTCAAACTTTTGACCTGAGGCCATCTGCCCGCCTCAGCCTCCCAAAGTGCTTGGATTACAGGCATGAGCCACCGGGACTGACCTTCTTTTTTCTTTCTTTTTTTTTTTTTGGAGATGGAGTTTTGCTCTTGTTGCCCCAGACTGGAGTGCAATGGCATGATCTTGGCTCACTGCAACCTCTGCCTCCCAGGTTCAAGTGATTCTCCTGCCTCAGCTTCCCAAGTAGCTAGGATTACAGGCATGTGCCACCACGCCCAGCTAATTTTGTATTTTTAGTAGAGATGGGGTTTCACCATGTTGGTCAGGCTGGTCTCGAACTCCCAACCTCAGGTGATCCGTCCGCCTCGGCTTCCTAAAGTGTTGGGATTACAAGTGTGAGTCACCACACCTGGCCCTATTTTTTCATTTTACTAACTTAGGCATGCAGCGTCTACAGAACTAATAAATGCAATGGATGCAGTCACCCGCCCATGGATGATAATAGCTCTTCATTTAGCTGTGCCACAAGCTCAGATATGATTCCAGTATGTGAACAACGTTGGTTTCCCATTCCTCATCAAAAGATGCCAGTGGATGTTGTTAGATGGCTTTCCAATATAAATCCCCAGTCCAGTGGCCAGCAGATGAGACAGCAAAAATGGAAGAAAAACCTCTAGAAATTCTACATAGAGTTTGTATCTGTTCTTCAGAATGCGTGTGTTTTTCATGCTGAGAGAAGCTGTGCTCTTTGGTTCTTAAAGAGAAACACTGGCCGGGCGCGGTGACTCAAGCCTGTAATCCCAGCACTTTGGGAGGCCGAGACGGGCGGATCACGAGGTCAGGAGATCGAGACCATCCTGGCTAACATGGTGAAACCCCGTCTCTACTAAAAATACAAAAAACTAGCCGGGCGAGGTGGCGGGCGCCTGTAGTCCCAGCTACTCGGGAGGCTGAGGCAGGAGAATGGCCTAAACCCGGGAGGCGGAGCTTGCAGTGAACTGAGATCTGGCCACAGCACTCCAGCCCGGGCAACAGAGCGAGACTCTGTCTCAAAAAAAAAAAAAAAAAAAAAAAAAAA